>NC_133363.1:0-173232 GCF_049309525.1 Garra rufa | reverse complement strand
TGATCTTTTGTACTCATGAATTCCCCTCCTTAATTATGTATTTGACCTCATTTATGGAGGTGGTAGCGCATTCCGCCGGCCTTATAGAGCCTGGCAGGATGCGCTACCTTTGTGAAAAACTAGTCTGGCCAGCAGGGGGGGCTCTTTCCCTGACATGTACCTATGGGGTCAAACGTCCTAATACAACGAGGCAGATTCCAGGCCGGGAAAAGGAGCAAATGTTTTTATGAAACCTTAATCCGGTCCCTGTAAAAAGGAGTGTCCTTCGCATGAGGCATTAAACTGGCCTCCTGACTTTCTGTGGTCATTAATTCTCTACCTTACTTATGAGTTTGACCTCATTTATGGAGGTGGTAGCGCATTCCGCCGGCCTGATTGAACCAGGCAGGATGCGCTACCCCTCTATCAGAGCAGCTTCATTTAACCGAAAAGAACAAGTTCAACTGTTGCTTGCAGTAGTCAGATTCTGGTTGCTCTCTGAAGCTAAGCAGGCCCAAGTCTACTCTATGCAAGTATGGGAGAACCTTTGTGCAAAACTAGCTTCCTGCTGGAGATAGTTTTAGTCCAGCCAGCAGAGGTTGCTCATTCCCTGACATGTACTTTTGGTTCCAAAAGTCCAGATATACAAAAATGACTTCTGCGGTGGAAGGCTTTTGATGAAGCATTAAACCGCCCTATGTAAAAATGAGTATCCTTCGGATGAGGCATTAAACAGGCCTCCTGACTTTCTGTGGTCATTAATTACCTACCTTAATGATGAATTTGACCTCATTTATGGAGGTGGTAGCGCAATCTGCCGGCCTTATAGAGCCTGGCAGGATGCGCTACCTTTGTGAAAAGCTAGTCTGGCCAGCATGGGGTGCTCTTTTCCTGTCATGTACCTATGGGATCAAAAGCCCTAATACAACGAGGCAGATTCCGGGCCTTGAAAAGGAGCAAATGTTTTTTTGAAACCTGAATCCAGCCCTTGTAAAAAGAAGCATCTTTCGGATGAGGCAATAAACTGGCCTCCTGACCTTTAGTGCTCATGAATTCCCCTCCTTAATTATGAATTTGACCTCATTTATGGAGGTGGTAGCGCATTCCGCTGGCCTTATAGAGCCTGGCAGGATGCGCTACCTTTGTGAAAAACTAGTCTGGCCAGCCGGGAGGGCTCTTTCCCTGACATGTACTTATGGGTAAAAAAGTCCTAATACAACGAGGCAGATTCCAGGCCGTGAAAAGGAGCAAATGTTTGATGAAACCTTAATCCGGTCCCTGTAAAAAGGAGTGTCCTTCGCATGAGGCATTAAACTGGCCTCCTGACTTTCTGTGGTCATTAATTCTCTACCTTACTTATGAGTTTGACCTCATTTATGGAGGTGGTAGCGCATTCCGCCGGCCTGATTGAACCAGGCAGGATGCGCTACCCATCTATCAGAGCAGCTTCATTTAACCGAAAAGAACAAGTTCAACTGTTGCTTGCAGTAGTCAGATTCTCGTTGCTCTCTGAAGCTAAGCAGGCCCAAGTCTACTTTATGCAAGTATGGGAGACCCTTTGTGCAAAACTAGCTTCCTGCTGGAGATAGTTTTAGTCCAGCCAGCAGAGGTTGCTCATTCCCTGACATGTACTTTCGGTTCCAAAAGTCCAGATATACAAAAATGACTTCTGCGGTGGAAGGCTTTTGATGAAGCATTAAACCGCCCTATGTAAAAATGAGTATCCTTCGGATGAGGCATTAAACAGGCCTCCTGACTTTCTGTGGTCATTAATTCCCTACCTTAATGATGAATTTGACCTCATTTATGGAGGTGGTAGCGCAATCTGCCGGCCTTATAGAGCCTGGCAGGATGCGCTACCTTTGTGAAAAGCTAGTCTGGCCAGCATGGGGTGCTCTTTTCCTGTCATGTACCTATGGGATCAAAAGCCCTAATACAACGAGGCAGATTCCGGGCCTTGAAAAGGAGCAAATGTTTTTTTAAAAACCTGAATCCAGCCCTTGTAAAAAGAAGCATCTTTCGGATGAGGCAATAAACTGGCCTCCTGACCTTTAGTGCTCATGAATTCCCCTCCTTAATTATGAATTTGACCTCATTTATGGAGGTGGTAGCGCATTCCGCTGGCCTTATAGAGCCTGGCAGGATGCGCTACCTTTGTGAAAAACTAGTCTGGCCAGCAGGGAGGGCTCTTTCCCTGACATGTACTTATGGGTAAAAAAGTCCTAATACAACGAGGCAGATTCCAGGCCGTGAAAAGGAGCAAATGTTTGATGAAACCTTAATCCGGCAGCTGTAAAAATGAGCGTCCTTCGGATGAGGCAATAATCTGGCCTCCTGATCGTTTGTACTCATGAATTCCCCTCCTTAATTATGTATTTGACCTCATTTATGGAGGTGGTAGCGCATTCCGCCGGCCTTATAGAGCCTGGCAGGATGCGCTACCTTTGTGAAAAACTAGTCTGGCCAGCAGGGGGGGCTCTTTCCCTGACATGTACCTATGGGGTCAAACGTCCTAATACAACGAGGCAGATTCCAGGCCGTGAAAAGGAGCAAATGTTTTTCTGAAACCTTAATCCGGACCCTGTAAAAAGGAGTGTCCTTCACATGAGGCATTAAACTGGCCTCCTGACTTTCTGTGGTCATTAATTCCCTACCTTAATTATGAATTTGACCTCATTTATGGAGGTGGTAGCACATTCCGCCGGCCTGATTGAACCTGTCAGGATGCGCTACCCCTCTATCAGAGCAGCTTCATTCAATCAAAAAGAAAAAGTTCAACTGTTACTTGCAGTAGTCAGATTCTGGTTACTCTCTAAAGCTAAGCAGGCCCAAGCCTGCTCTGTGCATGGATAGGAGGCCCTTTGTGGAAAACTAGTTTTCTGCTGTAGATAGTTTTAGTCCAGCCAGCAGGGGTTGCTCATTCCATGACATGTACTTTAGGTTCCAAAAGTCCAAGTATACAAAAATGAGCATTAAACCGCCCCATGTAAAAATGAGTGTCCTTCGGATGAGGCATTAAACAGGCCTCCTGACTTTCTGTGGTCATTAACTGCCTACCTTAATGATGAATTTGACCTCATTTATGGAGGTGGTAGCACAATCTGCCGGCCTTATAGAGCCTGGCGGGATGCGCTACCTTTGTGAAAACCTAGTCTGGCCAGCATGGGGTGCTCTTTTCCTGTCATGTACCTATGGGATCAAAAGCCCTAATACAACGAAGCAGATTCCGGGCCTTGAAAAGGAGCAAATGTTTTTTAGAAACCTTAATCCAGCCCTTGTAAAAAAGAAGCATCTTTCGGATGAGGCAATAAACTGGCCTCCTGACCTTTAGTGCTCATGAATTCCCCTCCTTAATTATGAATTTGACCTCATTTATGGAGGTGGTAGCGCATTCCGCTGGCCTTATAGAGCCTGGCAGGATGCGCTACCTTTGTGAAAAACTAGTCTGGCCAACAGGGGGGGATCTTTCCCTGACATGTACCTATGGATAAAAAAGTCCTAATACAACAAGGCAGATTCCAGGCCGTGAAAAGGAGAAAATGTTTGATGAAACCTTAATCCGGCAGCTGTAAAAAGGAGCGTCCTTCGGATGAGGCAATAAACTGGCCTCCTGACTTTCTGTGGTCATTAATTCCCTACCTTAATTATGAATTTGACCTCATTTATGGAGGTGGTAGCGCATTCCGCTGGCCTTATAGAGCCTGGCAGGATGCGCTACCTTTGTGAAAAACTAGTCTGGCCAACAGGGGGGGCTCTTTCCCTGACATGTACCTATGGATAAAAAAGTCCTAATACAACAAGGCAGATTCCAGGCCGTGAAAAGGAGAAAATGTTAGATGAAACCTTAATCCAGCAGCAGTAGAAAGGAGCATCCTTCGCATGAGGCATTATACTGGCCCCCTAACTTTCTGTGGTCATTAATTCCCTACCTTAATGATGAATTTGACCTCATTTATGGAGGTGGTAGCGCATTCCGCCGGCCTGATTGAACCAGGCAGGATGCGCTACCCCTCTATCAGAGCAGCTTCATTTAACCGAAAAGAACAAGTTCAACTGTTGCTTGCAGTAGTCAGATTCTGGTTGCTCTCTGAAGCTAAGCAGGCCCAAGTCTACTCTATGCAAGTATGGGAGACCCTTTGTGCAAAACTAGCTTCCTGCTGGAGATAGTTTTAGTCCAGCCAGCAGAGGTTGCTCATTCCCTGACATGTACTTTAGTTTCCAAAAGTCCAAATATACAAAAATGACTTCTGCGGTGTAAGGCTTTTGATGAAGCATTAAACCGCCCCATGTAAAAATGAGTGTCCTTCGGATGAGGCATTAAACAGGCCTCCTGACTTTCTGTGGTCATTAACTCCCTACCTTAATGATGAATTTGACCTCATTTATGGAGGTGGTAGCGCAATCTGCTGGCCTTATAGAGCCTGGCAGGATGCACTACCTTTGTGAAAAGCTAGTCTGGCCAGCATGGGGTGCTCTTTCCCTGTCATGTACCTATGGGATCAAAAGCCCTAATACAACAAGGCAGATTCCGGGCCTTGAAAAGGAGCAAATGTTTTTTTGAAACCTTAATCCAGCCCTTGTAAAAAGAAGCATCTTTCGGATGAGGCAATAAACTGGCCTCCTGACCTTTAGTGCTCATGAATTCCCCTCCTTAATTATGAATTTGACCTCATTTATGGAGGTGGTAGCGCATTCCGCTGGCCTTATAGAGCCTGGCAGGATGCGCTACCTTTGTGAAAAACTAGTCTGGCCAGCAGGGAGGGCTCTTTCCCTGACATGTACTTATGGGTAAAAAAGTCCTAATACAACGAGGCAGATTCCGGGCCTTGAAAAGGAGCAAATGTTTTTTTGAAACCTGAATCCGGCAGCTGTAAAAAGGAGCGTCCTTCGGATGAGGCAATAAACTGGCCTCCTGATCTTTTGTACTCATGAATTCCCCTCCTTAATTATGTATTTGACCTCATTTATGGAGGTGGTAGCGCATTCCGCCGGCCTTATAGAGCCTGGCAGGATGCGCTACCTTTGTGAAAAACTAGTCTGGCCAGCAGGGGGGGCTCTTTCCCTGACATGTACCTATGGGGTCAAACGTCCTAATACAACGAGGCAGATTCCAGGCCTTGAAAAGGAGCAAATGTTTTTATGAAACCTTAATCCGGTCCCTGTAAAAAGGAGTGTCCTTCGCATGAGGCATTAAACTGGCCTCCTGACTTTCTGTGGTCATTAATTCTCTACCTTACTTATGAGTTTGACCTCATTTATGGAGGTGGTAGCGCATTCCGCCGGCCTGATTGAACCAGGCAGGATGCGCTACCCCTCTATCAGAGCAGCTTCATTTAACCGAAAAGAGCAAGTTCAACTGTTGCTTGCAGTAGTCAGATTCTGGTTGCTCTCTGAAGCTAAGCAGGCCCAAGTCTACTCTATGCAAGTATGGGAGACCCTTTGTGCAAAACTAGCTTCCTGCTGGAGATAGTTTTAGTCCAGCCAGCAGAGGTTGCTCATTCCCTGACATGTACTTTCGGTTCCAAAAGTCCAGATATACAAAAATGACTTCTGCGGTGGAAGGCTTTTGATGAAGCATTAAACCGCCCTATGTAAAAATGAGCATCCTTCGGATGAGGCATTAAACAGGCCTCCTGACTTTCTGTGGTCATTAATTCCCTACCTTAATGATGAATTTGACCTCATTTATGGAGGTGGTAGCGCAATCTGCCGGCCTTATAGAGCCTGGCAGGATGCGCTACCTTTGTGAAAAGCTAGTCTGGCCAGCATGGGGTGCTCTTTTCCTGTCATGTACCTATGGGATCAAAAGCCCTAATACAACGAGGCAGATTCCGGGCCTTGAAAAGGAGCAAATGTTTTTTTGAAACCTTAATCCAGCCCTTGTAAAAAGAAGCATCTTTCGGATGAGGCAATAAACTGGCCTCCTGACCTTTAGTGCTCATGAATTCCCCTCCTTAATTATGAATTTGACCTCATTTATGGAGGTGGTAGCGCATTCCGCTGGCCTTATAGAGCCTGGCAGGATGCGCTACCTTTGTGAAAAACTAGTCTGGCCAGCAGGGAGGGCTCTTTCCCTGACATGTACATATGGGTAAAAAAGTCCTAATACAACGAGGCAGATTCCAGGCCGTGAAAAGGAGCAAATGTTTGATGAAACCTTAATCCGGCAGCTTTAAAAAGGAGCGTCCTTCGGATGAGGCAATAAACTGGCCTCCTGATCTTTTGTACTCATGAATTCCCCTCCTTAATTATGTATTTGACCTCATTTATGGAGGTGGTAGCGCATTCCGCCGGCCTTATAGAGCCTGGCAGGATGCGCTACCTTTGTGAAAAACTAGTCTGGCCAGCAGGGGGGGCTCTTTCCCTGACATGTACCTATGGGGTCAAACGTCCTAATACAACGAGGCAGATTCCAGGCCGTGAAAAGGAGCAAATGTTTTTATGAAACCTTAATCCGGTCCCTGTAAAAAGGAGTGTCCTTCGCATGAGGCATTAAACTGGCCTCCTGACTTTCTGTGGTCATTAATTCTCTACCTTACTTATGAGTTTGACCTCATTTATGGAGGTGGTAGCGCATTCCGCCGGCCTGATTGAACCAGGCAGGATGCGCTACCCCTCTATCAGAGCAGCTTCATTTAACCGAAAAGAACAAGTTCAACTGTTGCTTGCAGTAGTCAGATTCTGGTTGCTCTCTGAAGCTAAGCAGGCCCAAGTCTACTCTATGCAAGTATGGGAGACCCTTTGTGCAAAACTAGCTTCCTGCTGGAGATAGTTTTAGTCCAGCCAGCAGAGGTTGCTCATTCCCTGACATGTACTTTCGGTTCCAAAAGTCCAGATATACAAAAATGACTTCTGCGGTGGAAGGCTTTTGATGAAGCATTAAACCGCCCTATGTAAAAATGAGTATCCTTCGGATGAGGCATTAAACAGGCCTCCTGACTTTCTGTGGTCATTAATTCCCTACCTTAATGATGAATTTGACCTCATTTATGGAGGTGGTAGCGCAATCTGCCGGCCTTATAGAGCCTGGCAGGATGCGCTACCTTTGTGAAAAGCTAGTCTGGCCAGCATGGGGTGCTCTTTTCCTGTCATGTACCTATGGGATCAAAAGCCCTAATACAACGAGGCAGATTCCAGGCCTTGAAAAGGAGCAAATGTTTTTTTGAAACCTGAATCCAGCCCTTGTAAAAAGAAGCATCTTTCGGATGAGGCAATAAACTGGCCTCCTGACCTTTAGTGCTCATGAATTCCCCTCCTTAATTATGAATTTGACCTCATTTATGGAGGTGGTAGCGCATTCCGCTGGCCTTATAGAGCCTGGCAGGATGCGCTACCTTTGTGAAAAACTAGTCTGGCCAGCAGGGAGGGCTCTTTCCCTGACATGTACTTATGGGTAAAAAAGTCCTAATACAACGAGGCAGATTCCAGGCCGTGAAAAGGAGCAAATGTTTGATGAAACCTTAATCCGGTCCCTGTAAAAAGGAGTGTCCTTCGCATGAGGCATTAAACTGGCCTCCTGACTTTCTGTGGTCATTAATTCTCTACCTTACTTATGAGTTTGATCTCATTTATGGAGGTGGTAGCACATTCCGCCGGCCTGATTGAACCTGTCAGGATGCGCTACCCCTCTATCAGAGCAGCTTCATTCAATCAAAAAGAAAAAGTTCAACTGTTACTTGCAGTAGTCAGATTCTGGTTACTCTCTAAAGCTAAGCAGGCCCAAGCCTGCTCTGTGCATGGATGGGAGGCCCTTTGTGGAAAACTAGTTTTCTGCTGTAGATAGTTTTAGTCCAGCCAGCAGGGGTTGCTCATTCCATGACATGTACTTTAGGTTCCAAAAGTCCAAGTATGCAAAAATGAGCATTAAACCGCCCCATGTAAAAATGAGTGTCCTTCGGATGAGGCATTAAACAGGCCTCCTGACTTTCTGTGGTCATTAACTGCCTACCTTAATGATGAATTTGACCTCATTTATGGAGGTGGTAGCACAATCTGCCGGCCTTATAGAGCCTGGCGGGATGCGCTACCTTTGTGAAAAGCAAGTCTGGCCAGCATGGGGTGCTCTTTTCCTGTCATGTACCTATGGGATCAAAAGCCCTAATACAATGAGGCAGATTCCGGGCCTTGAAAAGGAGCAAATGTTTTTTTGAAACCTTAATCCAGCTCTTGTAAAAAAGAAGCATCTTTCGGATGAGGCAATAAACTGGCCTCCTGACCTTTAGTGCTCATGAATTCCCCTCCTTAATTATGAATTTGACCTCATTTATGGAGGTGGTAGCACAATCTGCCGGCCTTATAGAGCCTGGCAGGATGCGCTACCTTTGTGAAAAACTAGTCTGGTTAACATGGGGGGCTCTTTCCCTGACATGTACCTATGGATAAAAAAGTCCTAATACAACAAGGCAGATTCCAGGCCGTGAAAAGGAGAAAATGTTTGATGAAACCTTAATCCGGCAGCTGTAAAAATGAGCGTCCTTCGGATGAGGCAATAATCTGGCCTCCTGATCGTTTGTACTCATGAATTCCCCTCCTTAATTATGTATTTGACCTCATTTATGGAGGTGGTAGCGCATTCCGCCGGCCTTATAGAGCCTGGCAGGATGCGCTACCTTTGTGAAAAACTAGTCTGGCCAGCAGGGGGGGCTCTTTCCCTGACATGTACCTATGGGGTCAAACGTCCTAATACAACGAGGCAGATTCCAGGCCGTGAAAAGGAGCAAATGTTTTTCTGAAACCTTAATCCGGACCCTGTAAAAAGGAGTGTCCTTCACATGAGGCATTAAACTGGCCTCCTGACTTTCTGTGGTCATTAATTCCCTACCTTAATTATGAATTTGACCTCATTTATGGAGGTGGTAGCACATTCCGCCGGCCTGATTGAACCTGTCAGGATGCGCTACCCCTCTATCAGAGCAGCTTCATTCAATCAAAAAGAAAAAGTTCAACTGTTACTTGCAGTAGTCAGATTCTGGTTACTCTCTAAAGCTAAGCAGGCCCAAGCCTGCTCTGTGCATGGATGGGAGGCCCTTTGTGGAAAACTAGTTTTCTGCTGTAGATAGTTTTAGTCCAGCCAGCAGGGGTTGCTCATTCCATGACATGTACTTTAGGTTCCAAAAGTCCAAGTATACAAAAATGAGCATTAAACCGCCCCATGTAAAAATGAGTGTCCTTCGGATGAGGCATTAAACAGGCCTCCTGACTTTCTGTGGTCATTAACTGCCTACCTTAATGATGAATTTGACCTCATTTATGGAGGTGGTAGCACAATCTGCCGGCCTTATAGAGCCTGGCGGGATGCGCTACCTTTGTGAAAAGCTAGTCTGGCCAGCATGGGGTGCTCTTTTCCTGTCATGTACCTATGGGATCAAAAGCCCTAATACAACGAAGCAGATTCCGGGCCTTAAAAAGGAGCAAATGTTTTTTAGAAACCTTAATCCAGCCCTTGTAAAAGAGAAGCATCTTTCGGATGAGGCAATAAACTGGCCTCCTGACCTTTAGTGCTCATGAATTCCCCTCCTTAATTATGAATTTGACCTCATTTATGGAGGTGGTAGCGCATTCCGCTGGCCTTATAGAGCCTGGCAGGATGCGCTACCTTTGTGAAAAACTAGTCTGGCCAACAGGGGGGGCTCTTTCCCTGACATGTACCTATGGATAAAAAAGTCCTAATACAACAAGGCAGATTCCAGGCCGTGAAAAGGAGAAAATGTTTGATGAAACCTTAATCCAGCAGCAGTAGAAAGGAGCATCCTTCGCATGAGGCATTATACTGGCCCCCTAACTTTCTGTGGTCATTAATTCCCTACCTTAATGATGAATTTGACCTCATTTATGGAGGTGGTAGCGCATTCCGCCGGCCTGATTGAACCAGGCAGGATGCGCTACCCCTCTATCAGAGCAGCTTTATTTAACCGAAAAGAACAAGTTCAACTGTTGCTTGCAGTAGTCAGATTCTGGTTGCTCTCTGAAGCTAAGCAGGCCCAAGTCTACTCTATGCAAGTATGGGAGACCCTTTGTGCAAAACTAGCTTCCTGCTGGAGATAGTTTTAGTCCAGCCAGCAGAGGTTGCTCATTCCCTGACATGTACTTTAGTTTCCAAAAGTCCAAATATACAAAAATGACTTCTGCGGTGTAAGGCTTTTGATGAAGCATTAAACCGCCCCATGTAAAAATGAGTGTCCTTCGGATGAGGCATTAAACAGGCCTCCTGACTTTCTGTGGTCATTAACTCCCTACCTTAATGATGAATTTGACCTCATTTATGGAGGTGGTAGCGCAATCTGCTGGCCTTATAGAGCCTGGCAGGATGCACTACCTTTGTGAAAAGCTAGTCTGGCCAGCATGGGGTGCTCTTTCCCTGTCATGTACCTATGGGATCAAAAGCCCTAATACAACAAGGCAGATTCCGGGCGTTGAAAAGGAGCAAATGTTTTTTTGAAACCTTAATCCAGCCCTTGTAAAAAGAAGCATCTTTCGGATGAGGCAATAAACTGGCCTCCTGACCTTTAGTGCTCATGAATTCCCCTCCTTAATTATGAATTTGACCTCATTTATGGAGGTGGTAGCGCATTCCGCTGGCCTTATAGAGCCTGGCAGGATGCGCTACCTTTGTGAAAAACTAGTCTGGCCAGCAGGGAGGGCTCTTTCCCTGACATGTACTTATGGGTAAAAAAGTCCTAATACAACGAGGCAGATTCCAGGCCGTGAAAAGGAGCAAATGTTTGATGAAACCTTAATCCGGCAGCTGTAAAAAGGAGCGTCCTTCGGATGAGGCTATAAACTGGCCTCCTGATCTTTTGTACTCATGAATTCCCCTCCTTAATTATGTATTTGACCTCATTTATGGAGGTGGTAGCGCATTCCGCCGGCCTTATAGAGCCTGGCAGGATGCGCTACCTTTGTGAAAAAATAGTCTGGCCAGCAGGGGGGGCTCTTTCCCTGACATGTACCTATGGGGTCAAACGTCCTAATACAACGAGGCAGATTCCAGGCCGGGAAAAGGAGCAAATGTTTTTATGAAACCTTAATCCGGTCCCTGTAAAAAGGAGTGTCCTTCGCATGAGGCATTAAACTGGCCTCCTGACTTTCTGTGGTCATTAATTCTCTACCTTACTTATGAGTTTGACCTCATTTATGGAGGTGGTAGCGCATTCCGCCGGCCTGATTGAACCAGTCAGGATGCGCTACCCCTCTATCAGAGCAGCTTCATTTAACCGAAAAGAACAAGTTCAACTGTTGCTTGCAGTAGTCAGATTCTGGTTGCTCTCTGAAGCTAAGCAGGCCAAAGTCTACTCTATGCAAGTATGGGAGACCCTTTGTGCAAAACTAGCTTCCTGCTGGAGATAGTTTTAGTCCAGCCAGCAGAGGTTGCTCATTCCCTGACATGTACTTTTGGTTCCAAAAGTCCAGATATACAAAAATGACTTCTGCGGTGGAAGGCTTTTGATGAAGCATTAAACCGCCCTATGTAAAAATGAGTATCCTTCGGATGAGGCATTAAACAGGCCTCCTGACTTTCTGTGGTCATTAATTCCCTACCTTAATGATGAATTTGACCTCATTTATGGAGGTGGTAGCGCAATCTGCCGGCCTTATAGAGCCTGGCAGGATGCGCTACCTTTGTGAAAAGCTAGTCTGGCCAGCATGGGGTGCTCTTTTCCTGTCATGTACCTATGGGATCAAAAGCCCTAATACAACGAGGCAGATTCCGGGCCTTGAAAAGGAGCAAATGTTTTTTTGAAACCTGAATCCGGCAGCTGTAAAAAGGAGCGTCCTTCGGATGAGGCAATAAACTGGCCTTCTGATCTTTTGTACTCATGAATTCCCCTCCTTAATTATGTATTTGACCTTATTTATGGAGGTGGTAGCGCATTCCGCCGGCCTTATAGAGCCTGGCAGGATGCGCTACCTTTGTGAAAAACTAGTCTGGCCAGCAGGGGGGGCTCTTTCCCTGACATGTACCTATGGGGTCAAACGTCCTAATACAACGAGGCAGATTCCAGGCCCTGAAAAGGAGCAAATGTTTTTATGAAACCTTAATCCGGTCCCTGTAAAAAGGAGTGTCCTTCGCATGAGGCATTAAACTGGCCTCCTGACTTTCTGTGGTCATTAATTCTCTACCTTAATTATGAGTTTGACCTCATTTATGGAGGTGGTAGCGCATTCCGCCGGCCTGATTGAACCAGGCAGGATGCGCTACCCCTCTATCAGAGCAGCTTCATTTAACCGAAAAGAGCAAGTTCAACTGTTGCTTGCAGTAGTCAGATTCTGGTTGCTCTCTGAAGCTAAGCAGGCCCAAGTCTACTCTATGCAAGTATGGGAGACCCTTTGTGCAAAACTAGCTTCCTGCTGGAGATAGTTTTAGTCCAGCCAGCAGAGGTTGCTCATTCCCTTACATGTACTTTTGGTTCCAAAAGTCCAGATATACAAAAATGACTTCTGCGGTGGAAGGCTTTTGATGAAGCATTAAACCGCCCTATGTAAAAATGAGTATCCTTCGGATGAGGCATTAAACAGGCCTCCTGACTTTCTGTGGTCATTAATTCCCTACCTTAATGATGAATTTGACCTCATTTATGGAGGTGGTAGCGCAATCTGCCGGCCTTATAGAGCCTGGCAGGATGCGCTACCTTTGTGAAAAGCTAGTCTGGCCAGCATGGGGTGCTCTTTTCCTGTCATGTACCTATGGGATCAAAAGCCCTAATACAATGAGGCAGATTCCGGGCCTTGAAAAGGAGCAAATGTTTTTTTGAAACCTGAATCCGGCAGCTGTAAAAAGGAGCGTCCTTCGGATGAGGCAATAAACTGGCCTTCTGATCTTTTGTACTCATGAATTCCCCTCCTTAATTATGTATTTGACCTCATTTATGGAGGTGGTAGCGCATTCCGCCGGCCTTATAGAGCCTGGCAGGATGCGCTACCTTTGTGAAAAACTAGTCTGGCCAGCAGGGGGGGCTCTTTCCCTGACATGTACCTATGGGGTCAAACGTCCTAATACAACGAGGCAGATTCCAGGCCCTGAAAAGGAGCAAATGTTTTTATGAAACCTTAATCCGGTCCCTGTAAAAAGGAGTGTCCTTCGCATGAGGCATTAAACTGGCCTCCTGACTTTCTGTGGTCATTAATTCTCTACCTTAATTATGAGTTTGACCTCATTTATGGAGGTGGTAGCGCATTCCGCCGGCCTGATTGAACCAGGCAGGATGCGCTACCCCTCTATCAGAGCAGCTTCATTTAACCGAAAAGAGCAAGTTCAACTGTTGCTTGCAGTAGTCAGATTCTGGTTGCTCTCTGAAGCTAAGCAGGCCCAAGTCTACTCTATGCAAGTATGGGAGACCCTTTGTGCAAAACTAGCTTCCTGCTGGAGATAGTTTTAGTCCAGCCAGCAGAGGTTGCTCATTCCCTGACATGTACTTTCGGTTCCAAAAGTCCAGATATACAAAAATGACTTCTGCGGTGGAAGGCTTTTGATGAAGCATTAAACCGCCCTATGTAAAAATGAGTATCCTTCGGATGAGGCATTAAACAGGCCTCCTGACTTTCTGTGGTCATTAATTCCCTACCTTAATGATGAATTTGACCTCATTTATGGAGGTGGTAGCGCAATCTGCCGGCCTTATAGAGCCTGGCAGGATGCGCTACCTTTGTGAAAAGCTAGTCTGGCCAGCATGGGGTGCTCTTTTCCTGTCATGTACCTATGGGATCAAAAGCCCTAATACAACGAGGCAGATTCCGGGCCTTGAAAAGGAGCAAATGTTTTTTTGAAACCTGAATCCGGCAGCAGTAAAAAGGAGCGTCCTTCGGATGAGGCAATAAACTGGCCTTCTGATCTTTTGTACTCATGAATTCCCCTCCTTAATTATGTATTTGACCTCATTTATGGAGGTGGTAGCGCATTCCGCCGGCCTTATAGAGCCTGGCAGGATGCGCTACCTTTGTGAAAAACTAGTCTGGCCAGCAGGGGGGGCTCTTTCCCTGACATGTACCTATGGGGTCAAACGTCCTAATACAACGAGGCAGATTCCAGGCCCTGAAAAGGAGCAAATGTTTTTATGAAACCTTAATCCGGTCCCTGTAAAAAGGAGTGTCCTTCGCATGAGGCATTAAACTGGCCTCCTGACTTTCTGTGGTCATTAATTCTCTACCTTAATTATGAGTTTGACCTCATTTATGGAGGTGGTAGCGCATTCCGCCGGCCTGATTGAACCAGGCAGGATGCGCTACCCCTCTATCAGAGCAGCTTCATTTAACCAAAAAGAGCAAGTTCAACTGTTGCTTGCAGTAGTCAGATTCTGGTTGCTCTCTGAAGCTAAGCAGGCCCAAGTCTACTCTATGCAAGTATGGGAGACCCTTTGTGCAAAACTAGCTTCCTGCTGGAGATAGTTTTAGTCCAGCCAGCAGAGGTTGCTCATTCCCTGACATGTACTTTCGGTTCCAAAAGTCCAGATATACAAAAATGACTTCTGCGGTGGAAGGCTTTTGATGAAGCATTAAACCGCCCTATGTAAAAATGAGTATCCTTCGGATGAGGCATTAAACAGGCCTCCTGACTTTCTGTGGTCATTAATTCCCTACCTTAATGATGAATTTGACCTCATTTATGGAGGTGGTAGCGCAATCTGCCGGCCTTATAGAGCCTGGCAGGATGCGCTACCTTTGTGAAAAGCTAGTCTGGCCAGCATGGGGTGCTCTTTTCCTGTCATGTACCTATGGGATCAAAAGCCCTAATACAACGAGGCAGATTCCGGGCCTTGAAAAGGAGCAAATGTTTTTTTAAAAACCTGAATCCAGCCCTTGTAAAAAGAAGCATCTTTCGGATGAGGCAATAAACTGGCCTCCTGACCTTTAGTGCTCATGAATTCCCCTCCTTAATTATGAATTTGACCTCATTTATGGAGGTGGTAGCGCATTCCGCTGGCCTTATAGAGCCTGGCAGGATGCGCTACCTTTGTGAAAAACTAGTCTGGCCAGCAGGGAGGGCTCTTTCCCTGACATGTACTTATGGGTAAAAAAGTCCTAATACAACGAGGCAGATTCCAGGCCGTGAAAAGGAGCAAATGTTTGATGAAACCTTAATCCGGCAGCTGTAAAAATGAGCGTCCTTCGGATGAGGCAATAATCTGGCCTCCTGATCGTTTGTACTCATGAATTCCCCTCCTTAATTATGTATTTGACCTCATTTATGGAGGTGGTAGCGCATTCCGCCGGCCTTATAGAGCCTGGCAGGATGCGCTACCTTTGTGAAAAACTAGTCTGGCCAGCAGGGGGGGCTCTTTCCCTGACATGTACCTATGGGGTCAAACGTCCTAATACAACGAGGCAGATTCCAGGCCGTGAAAAGGAGCAAATGTTTTTCTGAAACCTTAATCCGGACCCTGTAAAAAGGAGTGTCCTTCACATGAGGCATTAAACTGGCCTCCTGACTTTCTGTGGTCATTAATTCCCTACCTTAATTATGAATTTGACCTCATTTATGGAGGTGGTAGCACATTCCGCCGGCCTGATTGAACCTGTCAGGATGCGCTACCCCTCTATCAGAGCAGCTTCATTCAATCAAAAAGAAAAAGTTCAACTGTTACTTGCAGTAGTCAGATTCTGGTTACTCTCTAAAGCTAAGCAGGCCCAAGCCTGCTCTGTGCATGGATAGGAGGCCCTTTGTGGAAAACTAGTTTTCTGCTGTAGATAGTTTTAGTCCAGCCAGCAGGGGTTGCTCATTCCATGACATGTACTTTAGGTTCCAAAAGTCCAAGTATACAAAAATGAGCATTAAACCGCCCCATGTAAAAATGAGTGTCCTTCGGATGAGGCATTAAACAGGCCTCCTGACTTTCTGTGGTCATTAACTGCCTACCTTAATGATGAATTTGACCTCATTTATGGAGGTGGTAGCACAATCTGCCGGCCTTATAGAGCCTGGCGGGATGCGCTACCTTTGTGAAAACCTAGTCTGGCCAGCATGGGGTGCTCTTTTCCTGTCATGTACCTATGGGATCAAAAGCCCTAATACAACGAAGCAGATTCCGGGCCTTGAAAAGGAGCAAATGTTTTTTAGAAACCTTAATCCAGCCCTTGTAAAAAAGAAGCATCTTTCGGATGAGGCAATAAACTGGCCTCCTGACCTTTAGTGCTCATGAATTCCCCTCCTTAATTATGAATTTGACCTTATTTATGGAGGTGGTAGCGCATTCCGCTGGCCTTATAGAGCCTGGCAGGATGCGCTACCTTTGTGAAAAACTAGTCTGGCCAACAGGGGGGGCTCTTTGCCTGACATGTACCTATGGATAAAAAAGTCCTAATACAACAAGGCAGATTCCAGGCCGTGAAAAGGAGAAAATGTTTGATGAAACCTTAATCCGGCAGCTGTAAAAAGGAGCGTCCTTCGAATGAGGCAATAAACTGGCCTCCTGACTTTCTGTGGTCATTAATTCCCTACCTTAATTATGAATTTGACCTCATTTATGGAGGTGGTAGCGCATTCCGCTGGCCTTATAGAGCCTGGCAGGATGCGCTACCTTTGTGAAAAACTAGTCTGGCCAACAGGGGGGGCTCTTTCCCTGACATGTACCTATGGATAAAAAAGTCCTAATACAACAAGGCAGATTCCAGGCCGTGAAAAGGAGAAAATGTTAGATGAAACCTTAATCCAGCAGCAGTAGAAAGGAGCATCCTTCGCATGAGGCATTATACTGGCCCCCTAACTTTCTGTGGTCATTAATTCCCTACCTTAATGATGAATTTGACCTCATTTATGGAGGTGGTAGCGCATTCCGCCGGCCTGATTGAACCAGGCAGGATGCGCTACCCCTCTATCAGAGCAGCTTCATTTAACCGAAAAGAACAAGTTCAACTGTTGCTTGCAGTAGTCAGATTCTGGTTGCTCTCTGAAGCTAAGCAGGCCCAAGTCTACTCTATGCAAGTATGGGAGACCCTTTGTGCAAAACTAGCTTCCTGCTGGAGATAGTTTTAGTCCAGCCAGCAGAGGTTGCTCATTCCCTGACATGTACTTTAGTTTCCAAAAGTCCAAATATACAAAAATGACTTCTGCGGTGTAAGGCTTTTGATGAAGCATTAAACCGCCCCATGTAAAAATGAGTGTCCTTCGGATGAGGCATTAAACAGGCCTCCTGACTTTCTGTGGTCATTAACTCCCTACCTTAATGATGAATTTGACCTCATTTATGGAGGTGGTAGCGCAATCTGCTGGCCTTATAGAGCCTGGCAGGATGCACTACCTTTGTGAAAAGCTAGTCTGGCCAGCATGGGGTGCTCTTTCCCTGTCATGTACCTATGGGATCAAAAGCCCTAATACAACAAGGCAGATTCCGGGCCTTGAAAAGGAGCAAATGTTTTTTTGAAACCTTAATCCAGCCCTTGTAAAAAGAAGCATCTTTCGGATGAGGCAATAAACTGGCCTCCTGACCTTTAGTGCTCATGAATTCCCCTCCTTAATTATGAATTTGACCTCATTTATGGAGGTGGTAGCGCATTCCGCTGGCCTTATAGAGCCTGGCAGGATGCGCTACCTTTGTGAAAAACTAGTCTGGCCAGCAGGGAGGGCTCTTTCCCTGACATGTACTTATGGGTAAAAAAGTCCTAATACAACGAGGCAGATTCCGGGCCTTGAAAAGGAGCAAATGTTTTTTTGAAACCTGAATCCGGCAGCTGTAAAAAGGAGCGTCCTTCGGATGAGGCAATAAACTGGCCTCCTGATCTTTTGTACTCATGAATTCCCCTCCTTAATTATGTATTTGACCTCATTTATGGAGGTGGTAGCGCATTCCGCCGGCCTTATAGAGCCTGGCAGGATGCGCTACCTTTGTGAAAAACTAGTCTGGCCAGCAGGGGGGGCTCTTTCCCTGACATGTACCTATGGGGTCAAACGTCCTAATACAACGAGGCAGATTCCAGGCCTTGAAAAGGAGCAAATGTTTTTATGAAACCTTAATCCGGTCCCTGTAAAAAGGAGTGTCCTTCGCATGAGGCATTAAACTGGCCTCCTGACTTTCTGTGGTCATTAATTCTCTACCTTACTTATGAGTTTGACCTCATTTATGGAGGTGGTAGCGCATTCCGCCGGCCTGATTGAACCAGGCAGGATGCGCTACCCCTCTATCAGAGCAGCTTCATTTAACCGAAAAGAGCAAGTTCAACTGTTGCTTGCAGTAGTCAGATTCTGGTTGCTCTCTGAAGCTAAGCAGGCCCAAGTCTACTCTATGCAAGTATGGGAGACCCTTTGTGCAAAACTAGCTTCCTGCTGGAGATAGTTTTAGTCCAGCCAGCAGAGGTTGCTCATTCCCTGACATGTACTTTCGGTTCCAAAAGTCCAGATATACAAAAATGACTTCTGCGGTGGAAGGCTTTTGATGAAGCATTAAACCGCCCTATGTAAAAATGAGTATCCTTCGGATGAGGCATTAAACAGGCCTCCTGACTTTCTGTGGTCATTAATTCCCTACCTTAATGATGAATTTGACCTCATTTATGGAGGTGGTAGCGCAATCTGCCGGCCTTATAGAGCCTGGCAGGATGCGCTACCTTTGTGAAAAGCTAGTCTGGCCAGCATGGGGTGCTCTTTTCCTGTCATGTACCTATGGGATCAAAAGCCCTAATACAACGAGGCAGATTCCGGGCCTTGAAAAGGAGCAAATGTTTTTTTGAAACCTTAATCCAGCCCTTGTAAAAAGAAGCATCTTTCGGATGAGGCAATAAACTGGCCTCCTGACCTTTAGTGCTCATGAATTCCCCTCCTTAATTATGAATTTGACCTCATTTATGGAGGTGGTAGCGCATTCCGCTGGCCTTATAGAGCCTGGCAGGATGCGCTACCTTTGTGAAAAACTAGTCTGGCCAGCAGGGAGGGCTCTTTCCCTGACATGTACATATGGGTAAAAAAGTCCTAATACAACGAGGCAGATTCCAGGCCGTGAAAAGGAGCAAATGTTTGATGAAACCTTAATCCGGCAGCTTTAAAAAGGAGCGTCCTTCGGATGAGGCAATAAACTGGCCTCCTGATCTTTTGTACTCATGAATTCCCCTCCTTAATTATGTATTTGACCTCATTTATGGAGGTGGTAGCGCATTCCGCCGGCCTTATAGAGCCTGGCAGGATGCGCTACCTTTGTGAAAAACTAGTCTGGCCAGCAGGGGGGGCTCTTTCCCTGACATGTACCTATGGGGTCAAACGTCCTAATACAACGAGGCAGATTCCAGGCCGTGAAAAGGAGCAAATGTTTTTATGAAACCTTAATCCGGTCCCTGTAAAAAGGAGTGTCCTTCGCATGAGGCATTAAACTGGCCTCCTGACTTTCTGTGGTCATTAATTCTCTACCTTACTTATGAGTTTGACCTCATTTATGGAGGTGGTAGCGCATTCCGCCGGCCTGATTGAACCAGGCAGGATGCGCTACCCCTCTATCAGAGCAGCTTCATTTAACCGAAAAGAACAAGTTCAACTGTTGCTTGCAGTAGTCAGATTCTGGTTGCTCTCTGAAGCTAAGCAGGCCCAAGTCTACTCTATGCAAGTATGGGAGACCCTTTGTGCAAAACTAGCTTCCTGCTGGAGATAGTTTTAGTCCAGCCAGCAGAGGTTGCTCATTCCCTGACATGTACTTTCGGTTCCAAAAGTCCAGATATACAAAAATGACTTCTGCGGTGGAAGGCTTTTGATGAAGCATTAAACCGCCCTATGTAAAAATGAGTATCCTTCGGATGAGGCATTAAACAGGCCTCCTGACTTTCTGTGGTCATTAATTCCCTACCTTAATGATGAATTTGACCTCATTTATGGAGGTGGTAGCGCAATCTGCCGGCCTTATAGAGCCTGGCAGGATGCGCTACCTTTGTGAAAAGCTAGTCTGGCCAGCATGGGGTGCTCTTTTCCTGTCATGTACCTATGGGATCAAAAGCCCTAATACAACGAGGCAGATTCCAGGCCTTGAAAAGGAGCAAATGTTTTTTTGAAACCTGAATCCAGCCCTTGTAAAAAGAAGCATCTTTCGGATGAGGCAATAAACTGGCCTCCTGACCTTTAGTGCTCATGAATTCCCCTCCTTAATTATGAATTTGACCTCATTTATGGAGGTGGTAGCGCATTCCGCTGGCCTTATAGAGCCTGGCAGGATGCGCTACCTTTGTGAAAAACTAGTCTGGCCAGCAGGGAGGGCTCTTTCCCTGACATGTACTTATGGGTAAAAAAGTCCTAATACAACGAGGCAGATTCCAGGCCGTGAAAAGGAGCAAATGTTTGATGAAACCTTAATCCGGCAGCTGTAAAAATGAGCGTCCTTCGGATGAGGCAATAATCTGGCCTCCTGATCGTTTGTACTCATGAATTCCCCTCCTTAATTATGTATTTGACCTCATTTATGGAGGTGGTAGCGCATTCCGCCGGCCTTATAGAGCCTGGCAGGATGCGCTACCTTTGTGAAAAACTAGTCTGGCCAGCAGGGGGGGCTCTTTCCCTGACATGTACCTATGGGGTCAAACGTCCTAATACAACGAGGCAGATTCCAGGCCGTGAAAAGGAGCAAATGTTTTTCTGAAACCTTAATCCGGACCCTGTAAAAAGGAGTGTCCTTCACATGAGGCATTAAACTGGCCTCCTGACTTTCTGTGGTCATTAATTCCCTACCTTAATTATGAATTTGACCTCATTTATGGAGGTGGTAGCACATTCCGCCGGCCTGATTGAACCTGTCAGGATGCGCTACCCCTCTATCAGAGCAGCTTCATTCAATCAAAAAGAAAAAGTTCAACTGTTACTTGCAGTAGTCAGATTCTGGTTACTCTCTAAAGCTAAGCAGGCCCAAGCCTACTCTGTGCATGGATGGGAGGCCCTTTGTGGAAAACTAGTTTTCTGCTGTAGATAGTTTTAGTCCAGCCAGCAGGGGTTGCTCATTCCATGACATGTACTTTAGGTTCCAAAAGTCCAAGTATACAAAAATGAGCATTAAACCGCCCCATGTAAAAATGAGTGTCCTTCGGATGAGGCATTAAACAGGCCTCCTGACTTTCTGTGGTCATTAACTGCCTACCTTAATGATGAATTTGACCTCATTTATGGAGGTGGTAGCACAATCTGCCGGCCTTATAGAGCCTGGCGGGATGCGCTACCTTTGTGAAAAGCTAGTCTGGCCAGCATGGGGTGCTCTTTTCCTGTCATGTACCTATGGGATCAAAAGCCCTAATACAACGAAGCAGATTCCGGGCCTTGAAAAGGAGCAAATGTTTTTTAGAAACCTTAATCCAGCCCTTGTAAAAAAGAAGCATCTTTCGGATGAGGCAATAAACTGGCCTCCTGACCTTTAGTGCTCATGAATTCCCCTCCTTAATTATGAATTTGACCTCATTTATGGAGGTGGTAGCGCATTCCGCTGGCCTTATAGAGCCTGGCAGGATGCGCTACCTTTGTGAAAAACTAGTCTGGCCAACAGGGGGGGCTCTTTCCCTGACATGTACCTATGGATAAAAAAGTCCTAATACAACAAGGCAGATTCCAGGCCGTGAAAAGGAGAAAATGTTTGATGAAACCTTAATCCGGCAGCTGTAAAAAGGAGCGTCCTTCGGATGAGGCAATAAACTGGCCTCCTGACTTTCTGTGGTCATTAATTCCCTACCTTAATTATGAATTTGACCTCATTTATGGAGGTGGTAGCGCATTCCGCTGGCCTTATAGAGCCTGGCAGGATGCGCTACCTTTGTGAAAAACTAGTCTGGCCAACAGGGGGGGCTCTTTCCCTGACATGTACCTATGGATAAAAAAGTCCTAATACAACAAGGCAGATTCCAGGCCGTGAAAAGGAGAAAATGTTAGATGAAACCTTAATCCAGCAGCAGTAGAAAGGAGCATCCTTCGCATGAGGCATTATACTGGCCCCCTAACTTTCTGTGGTCATTAATTCCCTACCTTAATGATGAATTTGACCTCATTTATGGAGGTGGTAGCGCATTCCGCCGGCCTGATTGAACCAGGCAGGATGCGCTACCCCTCTATCAGAGCAGCTTCATTTAACCGAAAAGAACAAGTTCAACTGTTGCTTGCAGTAGTCAGATTCTGGTTGCTCTCTGAAGCTAAGCAGGCCCAAGTCTACTCTATGCAAGTATGGGAGACCCTTTGTGCAAAACTAGCTTCCTGCTGGAGATAGTTTTAGTCCAGCCAGCAGAGGTTGCTCATTCCCAGACATGTACTTTAGTTTCCAAAAGTCCAAATATACAAAAATGACTTCTGCGGTGTAAGGCTTTTGATGAAGCATTAAACCGCCCCATGTAAAAATGAGTGTCCTTCGGATGAGGCATTAAACAGGCCTCCTGACTTTCTGTGGTCATTAACTCCCTACCTTAATGATGAATTTGACCTCATTTATGGAGGTGGTAGCGCAATCTGCTGGCCTTATAGAGCCTGGCAGGATGCACTACCTTTGTGAAAAGCTAGTCTGGCCAGCATGGGGTGCTCTTTCCCTGTCATGTACCTATGGGATCAAAAGCCCTAATACAGCAAGGCAGATTCCGGGCGTTGAAAAGGAGCAAATGTTTTTTTGAAACCTTAATCCAGCCCTTGTAAAAAGAAGCATCTTTCGGATGAGGCAATAAACTGGCCTCCTGACCTTTAGTGCTCATGAATTCCCCTCCTTAATTATGAATTTGACCTCATTTATGGAGGTGGTAGCGCATTCCGCTGGCCTTATAGAGCCTGGCAGGATGCGCTACCTTTGTGAAAAACTAGTCTGGCCAGCAGGGAGGGCTCTTTCCCTGACATGTACTTATGGGTAAAAAAGTCCTAATACAACGAGGCAGATTCCAGGCCGTGAAAAGGAGCAAATGTTTGATGAAACCTTAATCCGGCAGCTGTAAAAAGGAGCGTCCTTCGGATGAGGCTATAAACTGGCCTCCTGATCTTTTGTACTCATGAATTCCCCTCCTTAATTATGTATTTGACCTCATTTATGGAGGTGGTAGCGCATTCCGCCGGCCTTATAGAGCCTGGCAGGATGCGCTACCTTTGTGAAAAACTAGTCTGGCCAGCAGGGGGGGCTCTTTCCCTGACATGTACCTATGGGGTCAAACGTCCTAATACAACGAGGCAGATTCCAGGCCGGGAAAAGGAGCAAATGTTTTTATGAAACCTTAATCCGGTCCCTGTAAAAAGGAGTGTCCTTCGCATGAGGCATTAAACTGGCCTCCTGACTTTCTGTGGTCATTAATTCTCTACCTTACTTATGAGTTTGACCTCATTTATGGAGGTGGTAGCGCATTCCGCCGGCCTGATTGAACCAGGCAGGATGCGCTACCCCTCTATCAGAGCAGCTTCATTTAACCGAAAAGAACAAGTTCAACTGTTGCTTGCAGTAGTCAGATTCTGGTTGCTCTCTGAAGCTAAGCAGGCCCAAGTCTACTCTATGCAAGTATGGGAGAACCTTTGTGCAAAACTAGCTTCCTGCTGGAGATAGTTTTAGTCCAGCCAGCAGAGGTTGCTCATTCCCTGACATGTACTTTTGGTTCCAAAAGTCCAGATATACAAAAATGACTTCTGCGGTGGAAGGCTTTTGATGAAGCATTAAACCGCCCTATGTAAAAATGAGTATCCTTCGGATGAGGCATTAAACAGGCCTCCTGACTTTCTGTGGTCATTAATTACCTACCTTAATGATGAATTTGACCTCATTTATGGAGGTGGTAGCGCAATCTGCCGGCCTTATAGAGCCTGGCAGGATGCGCTACCTTTGTGAAAAGCTAGTCTGGCCAGCATGGGGTGCTCTTTTCCTGTCATGTACCTATGGGATCAAAAGCCCTAATACAACGAGGCAGATTCCGGGCCTTGAAAAGGAGCAAATGTTTTTTTGAAACCTGAATCCAGCCCTTGTAAAAAGAAGCATCTTTCGGATGAGGCAATAAACTGGCCTCCTGACCTTTAGTGCTCATGAATTCCCCTCCTTAATTATGAATTTGACCTCATTTATGGAGGTGGTAGCGCATTCCGCTGGCCTTATAGAGCCTGGCAGGATGCGCTACCTTTGTGAAAAACTAGTCTGGCCAGCCGGGAGGGCTCTTTCCCTGACATGTACTTATGGGTAAAAAAGTCCTAATACAACGAGGCAGATTCCAGGCCGTGAAAAGGAGCAAATGTTTGATGAAACCTTAATCCGGTCCCTGTAAAAAGGAGTGTCCTTCGCATGAGGCATTAAACTGGCCTCCTGACTTTCTGTGGTCATTAATTCTCTACCTTACTTATGAGTTTGACCTCATTTATGGAGGTGGTAGCGCATTCCGCCGGCCTGATTGAACCAGGCAGGATGCGCTACCCATCTATCAGAGCAGCTTCATTTAACCGAAAAGAACAAGTTCAACTGTTGCTTGCAGTAGTCAGATTCTCGTTGCTCTCTGAAGCTAAGCAGGCCCAAGTCTACTTTATGCAAGTATGGGAGACCCTTTGTGCAAAACTAGCTTCCTGCTGGAGATAGTTTTAGTCCAGCCAGCAGAGGTTGCTCATTCCCTGACATGTACTTTCGGTTCCAAAAGTCCAGATATACAAAAATGACTTCTGCGGTGGAAGGCTTTTGATGAAGCATTAAACCGCCCTATGTAAAAATGAGTATCCTTCGGATGAGGCATTAAACAGGCCTCCTGACTTTCTGTGGTCATTAATTCCCTACCTTAATGATGAATTTGACCTCATTTATGGAGGTGGTAGCGCAATCTGCCGGCCTTATAGAGCCTGGCAGGATGCGCTACCTTTGTGAAAAGCTAGTCTGGCCAGCATGGGGTGCACTTTTCCTGTCATGTACCTATGGGATCAAAAGCCCTAATACAACGAGGCAGATTCCGGGCCTTGAAAAGGAGCAAATGTTTTTTTAAAAACCTGAATCCAGCCCTTGTAAAAAGAAGCATCTTTCGGATGAGGCAATAAACTGGCCTCCTGACCTTTAGTGCTCATGAATTCCCCTCCTTAATTATGAATTTGACCTCATTTATGGAGGTGGTAGCGCATTCCGCTGGCCTTATAGAGCCTGGCAGGATGCGCTACCTTTGTGAAAAACTAGTCTGGCCAGCAGGGAGGGCTCTTTCCCTGACATGTACTTATGGGTAAAAAAGTCCTAATACAACGAGGCAGATTCCAGGCCGTGAAAAGGAGCAAATGTTTGATGAAACCTTAATCCGGCAGCTGTAAAAATGAGCGTCCTTCGGATGAGGCAATAATCTGGCCTCCTGATCGTTTGTACTCATGAATTCCCCTCCTTAATTATGTATTTGACCTCATTTATGGAGGTGGTAGCGCATTCCGCCGGCCTTATAGAGCCTGGCAGGATGCGCTACCTTTGTGAAAAACTAGTCTGGCCAGCAGGGGGGGCTCTTTCCCTGACATGTACCTATGGGGTCAAACGTCCTAATACAACGAGGCAGATTCCAGGCCGTGAAAAGGAGCAAATGTTTTTCTGAAACCTTAATCCGGACCCTGTAAAAAGGAGTGTCCTTCACATGAGGCATTAAACTGGCCTCCTGACTTTCTGTGGTCATTAATTCCCTACCTTAATTATGAATTTGACCTCATTTATGGAGGTGGTAGCACATTCCGCCGGCCTGATTGAACCTGTCAGGATGCGCTACCCCTCTATCAGAGCAGCTTCATTCAATCAAAAAGAAAAAGTTCAACTGTTACTTGCAGTAGTCAGATTCTGGTTACTCTCTAAAGCTAAGCAGGCCCAAGCCTGCTCTGTGCATGGATAGGAGGCCCTTTGTGGAAAACTAGTTTTCTGCTGTAGATAGTTTTAGTCCAGCCAGCAGGGGTTGCTCATTCCATGACATGTACTTTAGGTTCCAAAAGTCCAAGTATACAAAAATGAGCATTAAACCGCCCCATGTAAAAATGAGTGTCCTTCGGATGAGGCATTAAACAGGCCTCCTGACTTTCTGTGGTCATTAACTGCCTACCTTAATGATGAATTTGACCTCATTTATGGAGGTGGTAGCACAATCTGCCGGCCTTATAGAGCCTGGCGGGATGCGCTACCTTTGTGAAAACCTAGTCTGGCCAGCATGGGGTGCTCTTTTCCTGTCATGTACCTATGGGATCAAAAGCCCTAATACAACGAAGCAGATTCCGGGCCTTGAAAAGGAGCAAATGTTTTTTAGAAACCTTAATCCAGCCCTTGTAAAAAAGAAGCATCTTTCGGATGAGGCAATAAACTGGCCTCCTGACCTTTAGTGCTCATGAATTCCCCTCCTTAATTATGAATTTGACCTCATTTATGGAGGTGGTAGCGCATTCCGCTGGCCTTATAGAGCCTGGCAGGATGCGCTACCTTTGTGAAAAACTAGTCTGGCCAACAGGGGGGGATCTTTCCCTGACATGTACCTATGGATAAAAAAGTCCTAATACAACAAGGCAGATTCCAGGCCGTGAAAAGGAGAAAATGTTTGATGAAACCTTAATCCGGCAGCTGTAAAAAGGAGCGTCCTTCGGATGAGGCAATAAACTGGCCTCCTGACTTTCTGTGGTCATTAATTCCCTACCTTAATTATGAATTTGACCTCATTTATGGAGGTGGTAGCGCATTCCGCTGGCCTTATAGAGCCTGGCAGGATGCGCTACCTTTGTGAAAAACTAGTCTGGCCAACAGGGGGGGCTCTTTCCCTGACATGTACCTATGGATAAAAAAGTCCTAATACAACAAGGCAGATTCCAGGCCGTGAAAAGGAGAAAATGTTAGATGAAACCTTAATCCAGCAGCAGTAGAAAGGAGCATCCTTCGCATGAGGCATTATACTGGCCCCCTAACTTTCTGTGGTCATTAATTCCCTACCTTAATGATGAATTTGACCTCATTTATGGAGGTGGTAGCGCATTCCGCCGGCCTGATTGAACCAGGCAGGATGCGCTACCCCTCTATCAGAGCAGCTTCATTTAACCGAAAAGAACAAGTTCAACTGTTGCTTGCAGTAGTCAGATTCTGGTTGCTCTCTGAAGCTAAGCAGGCCCAAGTCTACTCTATGCAAGTATGGGAGACCCTTTGTGCAAAACTAGCTTCCTGCTGGAGATAGTTTTAGTCCAGCCAGCAGAGGTTGCTCATTCCCTGACATGTACTTTAGTTTCCAAAAGTCCAAATATACAAAAATGACTTCTGCGGTGTAAGGCTTTTGATGAAGCATTAAACCGCCCCATGTAAAAATGAGTGTCCTTCGGATGAGGCATTAAACAGGCCTCCTGACTTTCTGTGGTCATTAACTCCCTACCTTAATGATGAATTTGACCTCATTTATGGAGGTGGTAGCGCAATCTGCTGGCCTTATAGAGCCTGGCAGGATGCACTACCTTTGTGAAAAGCTAGTCTGGCCAGCATGGGGTGCTCTTTCCCTGTCATGTACCTATGGGATCAAAAGCCCTAATACAACAAGGCAGATTCCGGGCCTTGAAAAGGAGCAAATGTTTTTTTGAAACCTTAATCCAGCCCTTGTAAAAAGAAGCATCTTTCGGATGAGGCAATAAACTGGCCTCCTGACCTTTAGTGCTCATGAATTCCCCTCCTTAATTATGAATTTGACCTCATTTATGGAGGTGGTAGCGCATTCCGCTGGCCTTATAGAGCCTGGCAGGATGCGCTACCTTTGTGAAAAACTAGTCTGGCCAGCAGGGAGGGCTCTTTCCCTGACATGTACTTATGGGTAAAAAAGTCCTAATACAACGAGGCAGATTCCAGGCCGTGAAAAGGAGAAAATGTTTGATGAAACCTTAATCCGGCAGCTGTAAAAAGGAGCGTCCTTCGGATGAGGCAATAAACTGGCCTCCTGACTTTCTGTGGTCATTAATTCCCTACCTTAATTATGAATTTGACCTCATTTATGGAGGTGGTAGCGCATTCCGCTGGCCTTATAGAGCCTGGCAGCATGAGCTACCTTTGTGAAAAACTAGTCTGGCCAGCAGGAAGGGCTCTTTCCCTGACATGTACTCATGGGTAAAAAAGTCCTAATACAACGAGGCAGATTCCAGGACGTGAAAAGGAGCAAATGTTTGATGAAACCTTAATCCAGCAGCAGTAGAAAGGAGCATCATTTGCATGAGGCATTATACTGGCCCCCTAACTTTCTGTGGTCATTAATTCCCTACCTTAATGATGAATTTGACCTCATTTATGGAGGTGGTAGCGCATTCCGCCGGCCTGATTGAACCAGGCAGGATGCGCTACCCCTCTATCAGAGCAGCTTCATTTAACCGAAAAGAACAAGTTCAACTGTTGCTTGCAGTAGTCAGATTCTGGTTGCTTTCTGAAGCTAAGCAGGCCCAAGTCTACTCTATGCAAGTATGGGAGACCCTTTGTGCAAAACTAGCTTCCTGCTGGAGATAGTTTTAGTCCAGCCAGCAGAGGTTGCTCATTCCCTGACATGTACTTTTGGTTCCAAAAGTCCAGATATACAAAAATGACTTCTGCGGTGGAAGGCTTTTGATGAAGCATTAAACCGCCCTATGTAAAAATGAGTATCCTTCGGATGAGGCATTAAACAGGCCTCCTGACTTTCTGTGGTCATTAATTCCCTACCTTAATGATGAATTTGACCTCATTTATGGAGGTGGTAGCGCAATCTGCCGGCCTTATAGAGCCTGGCAGGATGCGCTACCTTTGTGAAAAGCTAGTCTGGCCAGCATGGGGTGCTCTTTTCCTGTCATGTACCTATGGGATCAAAAGCCCTAATACAACGAGGCAGATTCCGGGCCTTGAAAAGGAGCAAATGTTTTTTTGAAACCTGAATCCGGCAGCTGTAAAAAGGAGCGTCCTTCGGATGAGGCAATAAACTGGCCTCCTGATCTTTTGTACTCATGAATTCCCCTCCTTAATTATGTATTTGACCTCATTTATGGAGGTGGTAGCGCATTCCGCCGGCCTTATAGAGCCTGGCAGGATGCGCTACCTTTGTGAAAAATTAGTCTGGCCAGCAGGGGGGGCTCTTTCCCTGACATGTACCTATGGGGTCAAACGTCCTAATACAACGAGGCAGATTCCAGGCCCTGAAAAGGAGCAAATGTTTTTATGAAACCTTAATCCGGTCCCTGTAAAAAGGAGTGTCCTTCGCATGAGGCATTAAACTGGCCTCCTGACTTTCTGTGGTCATTAATTCTCTACCTTACTTATGAGTTTGACCTCATTTATGGAGGTGGTAGCGCATTCCGCCGGCCTGATTGAACCAGGCAGGATGCGCTACCCCTCTATCAGAGCAGCTTCATTTAACCGAAAAGAGCAAGTTCAACTGTTGCTTGCAGTAGTCAGATTCTGGTTGCTCTCTGAAGCTAAGCAGGCCCAAGTCTACTCTATGCAAGTATGGGAGACCCTTTGTGCAAAACTAGCTTCCTGCTGGAGAAAGTTTTAGTCCAGCCAGCAGAGGTTGCTCATTCCCTGACATGTACTTTCGGTTCCAAAAGTCCAGATATACAAAAATGACTTCTGCGGTGGAAGGCTTTTGATGAAGCATTAAACCGCCCTATGTAAAAATGAGTATCCTTCGGATGAGGCATTAAACAGGCCTCCTGACTTTCTGTGGTCATTAATTCCCTACCTTAATGATGAATTTGACCTCATTTATGGAGGTGGTAGCGCAATCTGCCGGCCTTATAGAGCCTGGCAGGATGCGCTACCTTTGTGAAAAGCTAGTCTGGCCAGCATGGGGTGCTCTTTTCCTGTCATGTACCTATGGGATCAAAAGCCCTAATACAACGAGGCAGATTCCGGGCCTTGAAAAGGAGCAAATGTTTTTTTGAAACCTGAATCCAGCCCTTGTAAAAAGAAGCATCTTTCGGATGAGGCAATAAACTGGCCTCCTGACCTTTAGTGCTCATGAATTCCCCTCCTTAATTATGAATTTGACCTCATTTATGGAGGTGGTAGCGCATTCCGCTGGCCTTATAGAGCCTGGCAGGATGCGCTACCTTTGTGAAAAACTAGTCTGGCCAGCAGGGAGGGCTCTTTCCCTGACATGTACTTATGGGTAAAAAAGTCCTAATACAACGAGGCAGATTCCAGGCCGTGAAAAGGAGCAAATGTTTGATGAAACCTTAATCCGGCAGCTTTAAAAAGGAGCGTCCTTCGGATGAGGCAATAAACTGGCCTCCTGATCTTTTGTACTCATGAGTTCCCCTCCTTAATTATGTATTTGACCTCATTTATGGAGGTGGTAGCGCATTCCGCCGGCCTTATAGAGCCTGGCAGGATGCGCTACCTTTGTGAAAAACTAGTCTGGCCAGCAGGGGGGGGCTCTTTCCCTGACATGTACCTATGGGGTCAAACGTCCTAATACAACGAGGCAGATTCCAGGCCGTGAAAAGGAGCAAATGTTTTTATGAAACCTTAATCCGGTCCCTGTAAAAAGGAGTGTCCTTCGCATGAGGCATTAAACTGGCCTCCTGACTTTCTGTGGTCATTAATTCTCTACCTTACTTATGAGTTTGACCTCATTTATGGAGGTGGTAGCGCATTCCGCCGGCCTGATTGAACCAGGCAGGATGCGCTACCCCTCTATCAGAGCAGCTTCATTTAACCGAAAAGAACAAGTTCAACTGTTGCTTGCAGTAGTCAGATTCTGGTTGCTCTCTGAAGCTAAGCAGGCCCAAGTCTACTCTATGCAAGTATGGGAGACCCTTTGTGCAAAACTAGCTTCCTGCTGGAGACAGTTTTAGTCCAGCCAGCAGAGGTTGCTCATTCCCTGACATGTACTTTCGGTTCCAAAAGTCCAGATCTACAAAAATGACTTCTGCGGTGGAAGGCTTTTGATGAAGCATTAAACCGCCCTATGTAAAAATGAGTATCCTTCGGATGAGGCATTAAACAGGCCTCCTGACTTTCTGTGGTCATTAATTCCCTACCTTAATGATGAATTTGACCTCATTTATGGAGGTGGTAGCGCAATCTGCCGGCCTTATAGAGCCTGGCAGGATGCGCTACCTTTGTGAAAAGCTAGTCTGGCCAGCATGGGGTGCTCTTTTCCTGTCATGTACCTATGGGATCAAAAGCCCTAATACAACGAGGCAGATTCCGGGCCTTGAAAAGGAGCAAATGTTTTTTTGAAACCTGAATCCAGCCCTTGTAAAAAGAAGCATCTTTCGGATGAGGCAATAAACTGGCCTCCTGACCTTTAGTGCTCATGAATTCCCCTCCTTAATTATGAATTTGACCTCATTTATGGAGGTGGTAGCGCATTCCGCTGGCCTTATAGAGCCTGGCAGGATGCGCTACCTTTGTGAAAAACTAGTCTGGCCAGCAGGGAGGGCTCTTTCCCTGACATGTACTTATGGGTAAAAAAGTCCTAATACAACGAGGCAGATTCCAGGCCGTGAAAAGGAGCAAATGTTTGATGAAACCTTAATCCGGCAGCTGTAAAAATGAGCGTCCTTCGGATGAGGCAATAATCTGGCCTCCTGATCGTTTGTACTCATGAATTCCCCTCCTTAATTATGTATTTGACCTCATTTATGGAGGTGGTAGCGCATTCCGCCGGCCTTATAGAGCCTGGCAGGATGCGCTACCTTTGTGAAAAACTAGTCTGGCCAGCAGGGGGGGCTCTTTCCCTGACATGTACCTATGGGGTCAAACGTCCTAATACAACGAGGCAGATTCCAGGCCGTGAAAAGGAGCAAATGTTTTTCTGAAACCTTAATCCGGACCCTGTAAAAAGGAGTGTCCTTCACATGAGGCATTAAACTGGCCTCCTGACTTTCTGTGGTCATTAATTCCCTACCTTAATTATGAATTTGACCTCATTTATGGAGGTGGTAGCACATTCCGCCGGCCTGATTGAACCTGTCAGGATGCGCTACCCCTCTATCAGAGCAGCTTCATTCAATCAAAAAGAAAAAGTTCAACTGTTACTTGCAGTAGTCAGATTCTGGTTACTCTCTAAAGCTAAGCAGGCCCAAGCCTGCTCTGTGCATGGATGGGAGGCCCTTTGTGGAAAACTAGTTTTCTGCTGTAGATAGTTTTAGTCCAGCCAGCAGGGGTTGCTCATTCCATGACATGTACTTTAGGTTCCAAAAGTCCAAGTATACAAAAATGAGCATTAAACCGCCCCATGTAAAAATGAGTGTCCTTCGGATGAGGCATTAAACAGGCCTCCTGACTTTCTGTGGTCATTAACTGCCTACCTTAATGATGAATTTGACCTCATTTATGGAGGTGGTAGCACAATCTGCCGGCCTTATAGAGCCTGGCGGGATGCGCTACCTTTGTGAAAAGCAAGTCTGGCCAGCATGGGGTGCTCTTTTCCTGTCATGTACCTATGGGATCAAAAGCCCTAATACAACGAGGCAGATTCCGGGCCTTGAAAAGGAGCAAATGTTTTTTTGAAACCTTAATCCAGCCCTTGTAAAAAAGAAGCATCTTTCGGATGAGGCAATAAACTGGCCTCCTGACCTTTAGTGCTCATGAATTCCCCTCCTTAATTATGAATTTGACCTCATTTATGGAGGTGGTAGCGCATTCCGCTGGCCTTATAGAGCCTGGCAGGATGCGCTACCTTTGTGAAAAACTAGTCTGGCCAACAGGGGGGGCTCTTTCCCTGACATGTACCTATGGATAAAAAAGTCCTAATACAACAAGGCAGATTCCAGGCCGTGAAAAGGAGAAAATGTTTGATGAAACCTTAATCCGGCAGCTGTAAAAAGGAGCGTCCTTCGGATGAGGCAATAAACTGGCCTCCTGACTTTCTGTGGTCATTAATTCCCTACCTTAATTATGAATTTGACCTCATTTATGGAGGTGGTAGCGCATTCCGCCGGCCTTATAGAGCCTGGCAGCATGAGCTACCTTTGTGAAAAACTAGTCTGGCCAGCAGGAAGGGCTCTTTCCCTGACATGTACTCATGGGTAAAAAAGTCCTAATACAACGAGGCAGATTCCAGGACGTGAAAAGGAGCAAATGTTTGATGAAACCTTAATCCAGCAGCAGTAGAAAGGAGCATCATTTGCATGAGGCATTATACTGGCCCCCTAACTTTCTGTGGTCATTAATTCCCTACCTTAATGATGAATTTGACCTCATTTATGGAGGTGGTAGCGCATTCCGCCGGCCTGATTGAACCAGGCAGGATGCGCTACCCCTCTATCAGAGCAGCTTCATTTAACCGAAAAGAACAAGTTCAACTGTTGCTTGCAGTAGTCAGATTCTGGTTGCTTTCTGAAGCTAAGCAGGCCCAAGTCTACTCTATGCAAGTATGGGAGACCCTTTGTGCAAAACTAGCTTCCTGCTGGAGATAGTTTTAGTCCAGCCAGCAGAGGTTGCTCATTCCCTGACATGTACTTTTGGTTCCAAAAGTCCAGATATACAAAAATGACTTCTGCGGTGGAAGGCTTTTGATGAAGCATTAAACCGCCCTATGTAAAAATGAGTATCCTTCGGATGAGGCATTAAACAGGCCTCCTGACTTTCTGTGGTCATTAATTCCCTACCTTAATGATGAATTTGACCTCATTTATGGAGGTGGTAGCGCAATCTGCCGGCCTTATAGAGCCTGGCAGGATGCGCTACCTTTGTGAAAAGCTAGTCTGGCCAGCATGGGGTGCTCTTTTCCTGTCATGTACCTATGGGATCAAAAGCCCTAATACAACGAGGCAGATTCCGGGCCTTGAAAAGGAGCAAATGTTTTTTTGAAACCTGAATCCGGCAGCTGTAAAAAGGAGCGTCCTTCGGATGAGGCAATAAACTGGCCTCCTGATCTTTTGTACTCATGAATTCCCCTCCTTAATTATGTATTTGACCTCATTTATGGAGGTGGTAGCGCATTCCGCCGGCCTTATAGAGCCTGGCAGGATGCGCTACCTTTGTGAAAAATTAGTCTGGCCAGCAGGGGGGGCTCTTTCCCTGACATGTACCTATGGGGTCAAACGTCCTAATACAACGAGGCAGATTCCAGGCCCTGAAAAGGAGCAAATGTTTTTATGAAACCTTAATCCGGTCCCTGTAAAAAGGAGTGTCCTTCGCATGAGGCATTAAACTGGCCTCCTGACTTTCTGTGGTCATTAATTCTCTACCTTACTTATGAGTTTGACCTCATTTATGGAGGTGGTAGCGCATTCCGCCGGCCTGATTGAACCAGGCAGGATGCGCTACCCCTCTATCAGAGCAGCTTCATTTAACCGAAAAGAGCAAGTTCAACTGTTGCTTGCAGTAGTCAGATTCTGGTTGCTCTCTGAAGCTAAGCAGGCCCAAGTCTACTCTATGCAAGTATGGGAGACCCTTTGTGCAAAACTAGCTTCCTGCTGGAGAAAGTTTTAGTCCAGCCAGCAGAGGTTGCTCATTCCCTGACATGTACTTTCGGTTCCAAAAGTCCAGATATACAAAAATGACTTCTGCGGTGGAAGGCTTTTGATGAAGCATTAAACCGCCCTATGTAAAAATGAGTATCCTTCGGATGAGGCATTAAACAGGCCTCCTGACTTTCTGTGGTCATTAATTCCCTACCTTAATGATGAATTTGACCTCATTTATGGAGGTGGTAGCGCAATCTGCCGGCCTTATAGAGCCTGGCAGGATGCGCTACCTTTGTGAAAAGCTAGTCTGGCCAGCATGGGGTGCTCTTTTCCTGTCATGTACCTATGGGATCAAAAGCCCTAATACAACGAGGCAGATTCCGGGCCTTGAAAAGGAGCAAATGTTTTTTTGAAACCTGAATCCAGCCCTTGTAAAAAGAAGCATCTTTCGGATGAGGCAATAAACTGGCCTCCTGACCTTTAGTGCTCATGAATTCCCCTCCTTAATTATGAATTTGACCTCATTTATGGAGGTGGTAGCGCATTCCGCTGGCCTTATAGAGCCTGGCAGGATGCGCTACCTTTGTGAAAAACTAGTCTGGCCAGCAGGGAGGGCTCTTTCCCTGACATGTACTTATGGGTAAAAAAGTCCTAATACAACGAGGCAGATTCCAGGCCGTGAAAAGGAGCAAATGTTTGATGAAACCTTAATCCGGCAGCTTTAAAAAGGAGCGTCCTTCGGATGAGGCAATAAACTGGCCTCCTGATCTTTTGTACTCATGAGTTCCCCTCCTTAATTATGTATTTGACCTCATTTATGGAGGTGGTAGCGCATTCCGCCGGCCTTATAGAGCCTGGCAGGATGCGCTACCTTTGTGAAAAACTAGTCTGGCCAGCAGGGGGGGGCTCTTTCCCTGACATGTACCTATGGGGTCAAACGTCCTAATACAACGAGGCAGATTCCAGGCCGTGAAAAGGAGCAAATGTTTTTATGAAACCTTAATCCGGTCCCTGTAAAAAGGAGTGTCCTTCGCATGAGGCATTAAACTGGCCTCCTGACTTTCTGTGGTCATTAATTCTCTACCTTACTTATGAGTTTGACCTCATTTATGGAGGTGGTAGCGCATTCCGCCGGCCTGATTGAACCAGGCAGGATGCGCTACCCCTCTATCAGAGCAGCTTCATTTAACCGAAAAGAACAAGTTCAACTGTTGCTTGCAGTAGTCAGATTCTGGTTGCTCTCTGAAGCTAAGCAGGCCCAAGTCTACTCTATGCAAGTATGGGAGACCCTTTGTGCAAAACTAGCTTCCTGCTGGAGATAGTTTTAGTCCAGCCAGCAGAGGTTGCTCATTCCCTGACATGTACTTTCGGTTCCAAAAGTCCAGATCTACAAAAATGACTTCTGCGGTGGAAGGCTTTTGATGAAGCATTAAACCGCCCTATGTAAAAATGAGTATCCTTCGGATGAGGCATTAAACAGGCCTCCTGACTTTCTGTGGTCATTAATTCCCTACCTTAATGATGAATTTGACCTCATTTATGGAGGTGGTAGCGCAATCTGCCGGCCTTATAGAGCCTGGCAGGATGCGCTACCTTTGTGAAAAGCTAGTCTGGCCAGCATGGGGTGCTCTTTTCCTGTCATGTACCTATGGGATCAAAAGCCCTAATACAACGAGGCAGATTCCGGGCCTTGAAAAGGAGCAAATGTTTTTTTGAAACCTGAATCCAGCCCTTGTAAAAAGAAGCATCTTTCGGATGAGGCAATAAACTGGCCTCCTGACCTTTAGTGCTCATGAATTCCCCTCCTTAATTATGAATTTGACCTCATTTATGGAGGTGGTAGCGCATTCCGCTGGCCTTATAGAGCCTGGCAGGATGCGCTACCTTTGTGAAAAACTAGTCTGGCCAGCAGGGAGGGCTCTTTCCCTGACATGTACTTATGGGTAAAAAAGTCCTAATACAACGAGGCAGATTCCAGGCCGTGAAAAGGAGCAAATGTTTGATGAAACCTTAATCCGGCAGCTGTAAAAATGAGCGTCCTTCGGATGAGGCAATAATCTGGCCTCCTGATCGTTTGTACTCATGAATTCCCCTCCTTAATTATGTATTTGACCTCATTTATGGAGGTGGTAGCGCATTCCGCCGGCCTTATAGAGCCTGGCAGGATGCGCTACCTTTGTGAAAAACTAGTCTGGCCAGCAGGGGGGGCTCTTTCCCTGACATGTACCTATGGGGTCAAACGTCCTAATACAACGAGGCAGATTCCAGGCCGTGAAAAGGAGCAAATGTTTTTCTGAAACCTTAATCCGGACCCTGTAAAAAGGAGTGTCCTTCACATGAGGCATTAAACTGGCCTCCTGACTTTCTGTGGTCATTAATTCCCTACCTTAATTATGAATTTGACCTCATTTATGGAGGTGGTAGCACATTCCGCCGGCCTGATTGAACCTGTCAGGATGCGCTACCCCTCTATCAGAGCAGCTTCATTCAATCAAAAAGAAAAAGTTCAACTGTTACTTGCAGTAGTCAGATTCTGGTTACTCTCTAAAGCTAAGCAGGCCCAAGCCTGCTCTGTGCATGGATGGGAGGCCCTTTGTGGAAAACTAGTTTTCTGCTGTAGATAGTTTTAGTCCAGCCAGCAGGGGTTGCTCATTCCATGACATGTACTTTAGGTTCCAAAAGTCCAAGTATACAAAAATGAGCATTAAACCGCCCCATGTAAAAATGAGTGTCCTTCGGATGAGGCATTAAACAGGCCTCCTGACTTTCTGTGGTCATTAACTGCCTACCTTAATGATGAATTTGACCTCATTTATGGAGGTGGTAGCACAATCTGCCGGCCTTATAGAGCCTGGCGGGATGCGCTACCTTTGTGAAAAGCAAGTCTGGCCAGCATGGGGTGCTCTTTTCCTGTCATGTACCTATGGGATCAAAAGCCCTAATACAACGAGGCAGATTCCGGGCCTTGAAAAGGAGCAAATGTTTTTTTGAAACCTTAATCCAGCCCTTGTAAAAAAGAAGCATCTTTCGGATGAGGCAATAAACTGGCCTCCTGACCTTTAGTGCTCATGAATTCCCCTCCTTAATTATGAATTTGACCTCATTTATGGAGGTGGTAGCGCATTCCGCTGGCCTTATAGAGCCTGGCAGGATGCGCTACCTTTGTGAAAAACTAGTCTGGCCAACAGGGGGGGCTCTTTCCCTGACATGTACCTATGGATAAAAAAGTCCTAATACAACAAGGCAGATTCCAGGCCGTGAAAAGGAGAAAATGTTTGATGAAACCTTAATCCGGCAGCTGTAAAAAGGAGCGTCCTTCGGATGAGGCAATAAACTGGCCTCCTGACTTTCTGTGGTCATTAATTCCCTACCTTAATTATGAATTTGACCTCATTTATGGAGGTGGTAGCGCATTCCGCCGGCCTTATAGAGCCTGGCAGCATGCGCTACCTTTGTGAAAAACTAGTCTGGCCAGCAGGGAGGGCTCTTTCCCTGACATGTACTTATGGGTAAAAAAGTCCTAATACAACGAGGCAGATTCCAGGACGTGAAAAGGAGCAAATGTTTGATGAAACCTTAATCCAGCAGCAGTAGAAAGGAGCATCCTTCGCATGAGGCATTATACTGGCCCCCTAACTTTCTGTGGTCATTAATTCCCTACCTTAATGATGAATTTGACCTCATTTATGGAGGTGGTAGCGCATTCCGCCGGCCTGATTGAACCAGGCAGGATGCGCTACCCCTCTATCAGAGCAGCTTCATTTAACCGAAAAGAACAAGTTCAACTGTTGCTTGCAGTAGTCAGATTCTGGTTGCTCTCTGAAGCTAAGCAGGCCCAAGTCTACTCTATGCAAGTATGGGAGACCCTTTGTGCAAAACTAGCTTCCTGCTGGAGATAGTTTTAGTCCAGCCAGCAGAGGTTGCTCATTCCCTGACATGTACTTTAGTTTCCAAAAGTCCAAATATACAAAAATGACTTCTGCGGTGTAAGGCTTTTGATGAAGCATTAAACCGCCCCATGTAAAAATGAGTGTCCTTCGGATGAGGCATTAAACAGGCCTCCTGACTTTCTGTGGTCATTAACTCCCTACCTTAATGATGAATTTGACCTCATTTATGGAGGTGGTAGCGCATTCCGCTGGCCTTATAGAGCCTGGCAGGATGTGCTACCTTTGTGAAAAACTAGTCTGGCCAGCAGGGAGGGCTCTTTCCCTGACATGTACTTATGGGTAAAAAAGTCCTAATACAACGAGGCAGATTCCAGGCCGTGAAAAGGAGCAAATGTTTGATGAAACCTTAATCCGGCAGCTGTAAAAAGGAGCGTCCTTCGGATGAGGCAATAAACTGGCCTCCTGATCTTTTGTACTCATGAATTCCCCTCCTTAATTATGTATTTGACCTCATTTATGGAGGTGGTAGCGCATTCCGCCGGCCTTATAGAGCCTGGTAGGATGCGCTACCTTTGTGAAAAACTAGTCTGGCCAGCAGGGGGGGCTCTTTCCCTGACATGTACCTATGGGGTCAAACGTCCTAATACAACGAGGCAGATTCCAGGCCGTGAAAAGGAGCAAATGTTTTTATGAAACCTTAATCCGGTCCCTGTAAAAAGGAGTGTCCTTCGCATGAGGCATTAAACTGGCCTCCTGACTTTCTGTGGTCATTAATTCCCTACCTTAATTATGAATTTGACCTCATTTATGGAGGTGGTAGCGCATTCCGCCGGCCTTATAGAGCCTGGCAGCATGCGCTACCTTTGTGAAAAACTAGTCTGGCCAGCAGGGAGGGCTCTTTCCCTGACATGTACTTATGGGTAAAAAAGTCCTAATACAACGAGGCAGATTCCAGGACGTGAAAAGGAGCAAATGTTTGATGAAACCTTAATCCAGCAGCAGTAGAAAGGAGCATCCTTCGCATGAGGCATTATACTGGCCCCCTAACTTTCTGTGGTCATTAATTCCCTACCTTAATGATGAATTTGACCTCATTTATGGAGGTGGTAGCGCATTCCGCCGGCCTGATTGAACCAGGCAGGATGCGCTACCCCTCTATCAGAGCAGCTTCATTTAACCGAAAAGAACAAGTTCAACTGTTGCATGCAGTAGTCAGATTCTGGTTGCTCTCTGAAGCTAAGCAGGCCCAAGTCTACTCTATGCAAGTATGGGAGACCCTTTGTGCAAAACTAGCTTCCTGCTGGAGATAGTTTTAGTCCAGCCAGCAGAGGTTGCTCATTCCCTGACATGTACTTTAGTTTCCAAAAGTCCAAATATACAAAAATGACTTCTGTGGTGGAAGGCTTTTGATGAAGCATTAAACCGCCCCATGTAAAAATGAGTGTCCTTCGGATGAGGCATTAAACAGGCCTCCTGACTTTCTGTGGTCATTAACTCCCTACCTTAATGATGAATTTGACCTCATTTATGGAGGTGGTAGCGCATTCCGCTGGCCTTATAGAGCCTGGCAGGATGTGCTACCTTTGTGAAAAACTAGTCTGGCCAGCAGGGAGGGCTCTTTCCCTGACATGTACTTATGGGTAAAAAAGTCCTAATACAACGAGGCAGATTCCAGGCCGTGAAAAGGAGCAAATGTTTGATGAAACCTTAATCCGGCAGCTGTAAAAAGGAGCGTCCTTCGGATGAGGCAATAAACTGGCCTCCTGATCTTTTGTACTCATGAATTCCCCTCCTTAATTATGTATTTGACCTCATTTATGGAGGTGGTAGCGCATTCCGCCGGCCTTATAGAGCCTGGCAGGATGCGCTACCTTTGTGAAAAACTAGTCTGGCCAGCAGGGGGGGCTCTTTCCCTGACATGTACCTATGGGGTCAAACGTCCTAATACAACGAGGCAGATTCCAGGCCGTGAAAAGGAGCAAATGTTTTTATGAAACCTTAATCCGGTCCCTGTAAAAAGGAGTGTCCTTCGCATGAGGCATTAAACTGGCCTCCTGACTTTCTGTGGTCATTAATTCTCTACCTTACTTATGAGTTTGACCTCATTTATGGAGGTGGTAGCGCATTCCGCCGGCCTGATTGAACCAGGCAGGATGCGCTACCCCTCTATCAGAGCAGCTTCATTTAACCGAAAAGAGCAAGTTCAACTGTTGTTTGCAGTAGTCAGATTCTGGTTGCTCTCTGAAGCTAAGCAGGCCCAAGTCTACTCTATGCAAGTATGGGAGACCCTTTGTGCAAAACTAGCTTCCTGCTGGAGATAGTTTTAGTCCAGCCAGCAGAGGTTGCTCATTCCCTGACATGTACTTTCGGTTCCAAAAGTCCAGATATACAAAAATGACTTCTGCGGTGGAAGGCTTTTGATGAAGCATTAAACCGCCCTATGTAAAAATGAGTATCCTTCGGATGAGGCATTAAACAGGCCTCCTGACTTTCTGTGGTCATTAATTCCCTACCTTAATGATGAATTTGACCTCATTTATGGAGGTGGTAGCGCAATCTGCCGGCCTTATAGAGCCTGGCAGGATGCGCTACCTTTGTGAAAAGCTAGTCTGGCCAGCATGGGGTGCTCTTTTCCTGTCATGTACCTATGGGATCAAAAGCCCTAATACAACGAGGCAGATTCCGGGCCTTGAAAAGGAGCAAATGTTTTTTTGAAACCTGAATCCAGCCCTTGTAAAAAGAAGCATCTTTCGGATGGGGCAATAAACTGGCCTCCTGACCTTTAGTGCTCATGAATTCCCCCCCTTAATTATGAATTTGACCTCATTTATGGAGGTGGTAGCGCATTCCGCTGGCCTTATAGAGCCTGGCAGGATGCGCTACCTTTGTGAAAAACTAGTCTGGCCAGCAGGGAGGGCTCTTTCCCTGACATGTACTTATGGGTAAAAAAGTCCTAATACAACGAGGCAGATTCCAGGCCGTGAAAAGGAGCAAATGTTTGATGAAACCTTAATCCGGCAGCTGTAAAAATGAGCGTCCTTCGGATGAGGCGATAAACTGGCCTCCTGATCTTTTGTACTCATGAATTCCCCTCCTTAATTATGTATTTGTCCTCATTAATGGAGGTGGTAGCGCATTCCGCCGGCCTTATAGAGCCTGGCAGGATGCGCTACCTTTGTGAAAAACTAGTCTGGCCAGCAGGGGGGGCTCTTTCCCTGACATGTACCTATGGGGTCAAACGTCCTAATACAACGAGGCAGATTCCAGGCCGTGAAAAGGAGCGAATGTTTTTATGAAACCTTAATCAGGTCCCTGTAAAAAGGAGTGTCCTTCGCATGAGGCATTAAACTGGCCTCCTGACTTTCTGTGGTCATTAATTCTCTACCTTACTTATGAGTTTGACCTCATTTATGGAGGTGGTAGCGCATTCCGCCGGCCTGATTGAACCAGGCAGGATGCGCTACCCCTCTATCAGAGCAGCTTCATTTAACCGAATAGAACAAGTTCAACTGTTGCTTGCAGTAGTCAGATTCTGTTTGCTCTCAGAAGCTAAGCAGGCCCAAGTCTACTCTATGCAAGTATGGGAGACCCTTTGTGCAAAACTAGCTTCCTGCTGGAGATAGTTTTAGTCCAGCCAGCAGAGGTTGCTCATTCCCTGACATGTACTTTCGGTTCCAAAAGTCCAGATATACAAAAATGACTTCTGCGGTGGAAGGCTTTTGATGAAGCATTAAACCGCCCTATGTAAAAATGAGTATCCTTCGGATGAGGCATTAAACAGGCCTCCTGACTTTCTGTGGTCATTAATTCCCTACCTTAATGATGAATTTGACCTCATTTATGGAGGTGGTAGCGCAATCTGCCGGCCTTATAGAGCCTGGCAGGATGCGCTACCTTTGTGAAAAGCTAGTCTGGCCAGCATGGGGTGCTCTTTTCCTGTCATGTACCTATGGGATCAAAAGCCCTAATACAACGAGGCAGATTCCGGGCCTTGAAAAGGAGCAAATGTTTTTTTGAAACCTGAATCCAGCCCTTGTAAAAAGAAGCATCTTTCGGATGAGGCAATAAACTGGCCTCCTGACCTTTAGTGCTCATGAATTCCCCTCCTTAATTATGAATTTGACCTCATTTATGGAGGTGGTAGCGCATTCCGCTGGCCTTATAGAGCCTGGCAGGATGCGCTACCTTTGTGAAAAACTAGTCTGGCCAGCAGGGAGGGCTCTTTCCCTGACATGTACTTATGGGTAAAAAAGTCCTAATACAACGAGGCAGATTCCAGGCCGTGAAAAGGAGCAAATGTTTGATGAAACCTTAATCCGGTCCCTGTAAAAAGGAGTGTCCTTCGCATGAGGCATTAAACTGGCCTCCTGACTTTCTGTGGTCATTAATTCTCTACCTTACTTATGAGTTTGATCTCATTTATGGAGGTGGTAGCACATTCCGCCGGCCTGATTGAACCTGTCAGGATGCGCTACCCCTCTATCAGAGCAGCTTCATTCAATCAAAAAGAAAAAGTTCAACTGTTACTTGCAGTAGTCAGATTCTGGTTACTCTCTAAAGCTAAGCAGGCCCAAGCCTGCTCTGTGCATGGATGGGAGGCCCTTTGTGGAAAACTAGTTTTCTGCTGTAGATAGTTTTAGTCCAGCCAGCAGGGGTTGCTCATTCCATGACATGTACTTTAGGTTCCAAAAGTCCAAGTATGCAAAAATGAGCATTAAACCGCCCCATGTAAAAATGAGTGTCCTTCGGATGAGGCATTAAACAGGCCTCCTGACTTTCTGTGGTCATTAACTGCCTACCTTAATGATGAATTTGACCTCATTTATGGAGGTGGTAGCACAATCTGCCGGCCTTATAGAGCCTGGCGGGATGCGCTACCTTTGTGAAAAGCAAGTCTGGCCAGCATGGGGTGCTCTTTTCCTGTCATGTACCTATGGGATCAAAAGCCCTAATACAATGAGGCAGATTCCGGGCCTTGAAAAGGAGCAAATGTTTTTTTGAAACCTTAATCCAGCTCTTGTAAAAAAGAAGCATCTTTCGGATGAAGCAATAAACTGGCCTCCTGACCTTTAGTGCTCATGAATTCCCCTCCTTAATTATGAATTTGACCTCATTTATGGAGGTGGTAGCACAATCTGCCGGCCTTATAGAGCCTGGCAGGATGCGCTACCTTTGTGAAAAACTAGTCTGGTTAACATGGGGGGCTCTTTCCCTGACATGTACCTATGGATAAAAAAGTCCTAATACAACAAGGCAGATTCCAGGCCGTGAAAAGGAGAAAATGTTTGATGAAACCTTAATCCGGCAGCTGTAAAAATGAGCGTCCTTCGGATGAGGCAATAATCTGGCCTCCTGATCGTTTGTACTCATGAATTCCCCTCCTTAATTATGTATTTGACCTCATTTATGGAGGTGGTAGCGCATTCCGCCGGCCTTATAGAGCCTGGCAGGATGCGCTACCTTTGTGAAAAACTAGTCTGGCCAGCAGGGGGGGCTCTTTCCCTGACATGTACCTATGGGGTCAAACGTCCTAATACAACGAGGCAGATTCCAGGCCGTGAAAAGGAGCAAATGTTTTTCTGAAACCTTAATCCGGACCCTGTAAAAAGGAGTGTCCTTCACATGAGGCATTAAACTGGCCTCCTGACTTTCTGTGGTCATTAATTCCCTACCTTAATTATGAATTTGACCTCATTTATGGAGGTGGTAGCACATTCCGCCGGCCTGATTGAACCTGTCAGGATGCGCTACCCCTCTATCAGAGCAGCTTCATTCAATCAAAAAGAAAAAGTTCAACTGTTACTTGCAGTAGTCAGATTCTGGTTACTCTCTAAAGCTAAGCAGGCCCAAGCCTGCTCTGTGCATGGATGGGAGGCCCTTTGTGGAAAACTAGTTTTCTGCTGTAGATAGTTTTAGTCCAGCCAGCAGGGGTTGCTCATTCCATGACATGTACTTTAGGTTCCAAAAGTCCAAGTATACAAAAATGAGCATTAAACCGCCCCATGTAAAAATGAGTGTCCTTCGGATGAGGCATTAAACAGGCCTCCTGACTTTCTGTGGTCATTAACTGCCTACCTTAATGATGAATTTGACCTCATTTATGGAGGTGGTAGCACAATCTGCCGGCCTTATAGAGCCTGGCGGGATGCGCTACCTTTGTGAAAAGCTAGTCTGGCCAGCATGGGGTGCTCTTTTCCTGTCATGTACCTATGGGATCAAAAGCCCTAATACAACGAAGCAGATTCCGGGCCTTAAAAAGGAGCAAATGTTTTTTAGAAACCTTAATCCAGCCCTTGTAAAAGAGAAGCATCTTTCGGATGAGGCAATAAACTGGCCTCCTGACCTTTAGTGCTCATGAATTCCCCTCCTTAATTATGAATTTGACCTCATTTATGGAGGTGGTAGCGCATTCCGCTGGCCTTATAGAGCCTGGCAGGATGCGCTACCTTTGTGAAAAACTAGTCTGGCCAACAGGGGGGGCTCTTTCCCTGACATGTACCTATGGATAAAAAAGTCCTAATACAACAAGGCAGATTCCAGGCCGTGAAAAGGAGAAAATGTTTGATGAAACCTTAATCCGGCAGCTGTAAAAAGGAGCGTCCTTCGGATGAGGCAATAAACTGGCCTCCTGACTTTCTGTGGTCATTAATTCCCTACCTTAATTATGAATTTGACCTCATTTATGGAGGTGGTAGCGCATTCCGCTGGCCTTATAGAGCCTGGCAGGATGCGCTACCTTTGTGAAAAACTAGTCTGGCCAACAGGGGGGGCTCTTTCCCTGACATGTACCTATGGATAAAAAAGTCCTAATACAACAAGGCAGATTCCAGGCCGTGAAAAGGAGAAAATGTTTGATGAAACCTTAATCCAGCAGCAGTAGAAAGGAGCATCCTTCGCATGAGGCATTATACTGGCCCCCTAACTTTCTGTGGTCATTAATTCCCTACCTTAATGATGAATTTGACCTCATTTATGGAGGTGGTAGCGCATTCCGCCGGCCTGATTGAACCAGGCAGGATGCGCTACCCCTCTATCAGAGCAGCTTTATTTAACCGAAAAGAACAAGTTCAACTGTTGCTTGCAGTAGTCAGATTCTGGTTGCTCTCTGAAGCTAAGCAGGCCCAAGTCTACTCTATGCAAGTATGGGAGACCCTTTGTGCAAAACTAGCTTCCTGCTGGAGATAGTTTTAGTCCAGCCAGCAGAGGTTGCTCATTCCCTGACATGTACTTTAGTTTCCAAAAGTCCAAATATACAAAAATGACTTCTGCGGTGTAAGGCTTTTGATGAAGCATTAAACCGCCCCATGTAAAAATGAGTGTCCTTCGGATGAGGCATTAAACAGGCCTCCTGACTTTCTGTGGTCATTAACTCCCTACCTTAATGATGAATTTGACCTCATTTATGGAGGTGGTAGCGCAATCTGCTGGCCTTATAGAGCCTGGCAGGATGCACTACCTTTGTGAAAAGCTAGTCTGGCCAGCATGGGGTGCTCTTTCCCTGTCATGTACCTATGGGATCAAAAGCCCTAATACAACAAGGCAGATTCCGGGCGTTGAAAAGGAGCAAATGTTTTTTTGAAACCTTAATCCAGCCCTTGTAAAAAGAAGCATCTTTCGGATGAGGCAATAAACTGGCCTCCTGACCTTTAGTGCTCATGAATTCCCCTCCTTAATTATGAATTTGACCTCATTTATGGAGGTGGTAGCGCATTCCGCTGGCCTTATAGAGCCTGGCAGGATGCGCTACCTTTGTGAAAAACTAGTCTGGCCAGCAGGGAGGGCTCTTTCCCTGACATGTACTTATGGGTAAAAAAGTCCTAATACAACGAGGCAGATTCCAGGCCGTGAAAAGGAGCAAATGTTTGATGAAACCTTAATCCGGCAGCTGTAAAAAGGAGCGTCCTTCGGATGAGGCTATAAACTGGCCTCCTGATCTTTTGTACTCATGAATTCCCCTCCTTAATTATGTATTTGACCTCATTTATGGAGGTGGTAGCGCATTCCGCCGGCCTTATAGAGCCTGGCAGGATGCGCTACCTTTGTGAAAAAATAGTCTGGCCAGCAGGGGGGGCTCTTTCCCTGACATGTACCTATGGGGTCAAACGTCCTAATACAACGAGGCAGATTCCAGGCCCTGAAAAGGAGCAAATGTTTTTATGAAACCTTAATCCGGTCCCTGTAAAAAGGAGTGTCCTTCGCATGAGGCATTAAACTGGCCTCCTGACTTTCTGTGGTCATTAATTCTCTACCTTAATTATGAGTTTGACCTCATTTATGGAGGTGGTAGCGCATTCCGCCGGCCTGATTGAACCAGGCAGGATGCGCTACCCCTCTATCAGAGCAGCTTCATTTAACCGAAAAGAGCAAGTTCAACTGTTGCTTGCAGTAGTCAGATTCTGGTTGCTCTCTGAAGCTAAGCAGGCCCAAGTCTACTCTATGCAAGTATGGGAGACCCTTTGTGCAAAACTAGCTTCCTGCTGGAGATAGTTTTAGTCCAGCCAGCAGAGGTTGCTCATTCCCTTACATGTACTTTTGGTTCCAAAAGTCCAGATATACAAAAATGACTTCTGCGGTGGAAGGCTTTTGATGAAGCATTAAACCGCCCTATGTAAAAATGAGTATCCTTCGGATGAGGCATTAAACAGGCCTCCTGACTTTCTGTGGTCATTAATTCCCTACCTTAATGATGAATTTGACCTCATTTATGGAGGTGGTAGCGCAATCTGCCGGCCTTATAGAGCCTGGCAGGATGCGCTACCTTTGTGAAAAGCTAGTCTGGCCAGCATGGGGTGCTCTTTTCCTGTCATGTACCTATGGGATCAAAAGCCCTAATACAATGAGGCAGATTCCGGGCCTTGAAAAGGAGCAAATGTTTTTTTGAAACCTGAATCCGGCAGCTGTAAAAAGGAGCGTCCTTCGGATGAGGCAATAAACTGGCCTTCTGATCTTTTGTACTCATGAATTCCCCTCCTTAATTATGTATTTGACCTCATTTATGGAGGTGGTAGCGCATTCCGCCGGCCTTATAGAGCCTGGCAGGATGCGCTACCTTTGTGAAAAACTAGTCTGGCCAGCAGGGGGGGCTCTTTCCCTGACATGTACCTATGGGGTCAAACGTCCTAATACAACGAGGCAGATTCCAGGCCCTGAAAAGGAGCAAATGTTTTTATGAAACCTTAATCCGGTCCCTGTAAAAAGGAGTGTCCTTCGCATGAGGCATTAAACTGGCCTCCTGACTTTCTGTGGTCATTAATTCTCTACCTTAATTATGAGTTTGACCTCATTTATGGAGGTGGTAGCGCATTCCGCCGGCCTGATTGAACCAGGCAGGATGCGCTACCCCTCTATCAGAGCAGCTTCATTTAACCGAAAAGAGCAAGTTCAACTGTTGCTTGCAGTAGTCAGATTCTGGTTGCTCTCTGAAGCTAAGCAGGCCCAAGTCTACTCTATGCAAGTATGGGAGACCCTTTGTGCAAAACTAGCTTCCTGCTGGAGATAGTTTTAGTCCAGCCAGCAGAGGTTGCTCATTCCCTGACATGTACTTTCGGTTCCAAAAGTCCAGATATACAAAAATGACTTCTGCGGTGGAAGGCTTTTGATGAAGCATTAAACCGCCCTATGTAAAAATGAGTATCCTTCGGATGAGGCATTAAACAGGCCTCCTGACTTTCTGTGGTCATTAATTCCCTACCTTAATGATGAATTTGACCTCATTTATGGAGGTGGTAGCGCAATCTGCCGGCCTTATAGAGCCTGGCAGGATGCGCTACCTTTGTGAAAAGCTAGTCTGGCCAGCATGGGGTGCTCTTTTCCTGTCATGTACCTATGGGATCAAAAGCCCTAATACAACGAGGCAGATTCCGGGCCTTGAAAAGGAGCAAATGTTTTTTTGAAACCTGAATCCGGCAGCAGTAAAAAGGAGCGTCCTTCGGATGAGGCAATAAACTGGCCTTCTGATCTTTTGTACTCATGAATTCCCCTCCTTAATTATGTATTTGACCTCATTTATGGAGGTGGTAGCGCATTCCGCCGGCCTTATAGAGCCTGGCAGGATGCGCTACCTTTGTGAAAAACTAGTCTGGCCAGCAGGGGGGGCTCTTTCCCTGACATGTACCTATGGGGTCAAACGTCCTAATACAACGAGGCAGATTCCAGGCCCTGAAAAGGAGCAAATGTTTTTATGAAACCTTAATCCGGTCCCTGTAAAAAGGAGTGTCCTTCGCATGAGGCATTAAACTGGCCTCCTGACTTTCTGTGGTCATTAATTCTCTACCTTAATTATGAGTTTGACCTCATTTATGGAGGTGGTAGCGCATTCCGCCGGCCTGATTGAACCAGGCAGGATGCGCTACCCCTCTATCAGAGCAGCTTCATTTAACCGAAAAGAGCAAGTTCAACTGTTGCTTGCAGTAGTCAGATTCTGGTTGCTCTCTGAAGCTAAGCAGGCCCAAGTCTACTCTATGCAAGTATGGGAGACCCTTTGTGCAAAACTAGCTTCCTGCTGGAGATAGTTTTAGTCCAGCCAGCAGAGGTTGCTCATTCCCTGACATGTACTTTCGGTTCCAAAAGTCCAGATATACAAAAATGACTTCTGCGGTGGAAGGCTTTTGATGAAGCATTAAACCGCCCTATGTAAAAATGAGTATCCTTCGGATGAGGCATTAAACAGGCCTCCTGACTTTCTGTGGTCATTAATTCCCTACCTTAATGATGAATTTGACCTCATTTATGGAGGTGGTAGCGCAATCTGCCGGCCTTATAGAGCCTGGCAGGATGCGCTACCTTTGTGAAAAGCTAGTCTGGCCAGCATGGGGTGCTCTTTTCCTGTCATGTACCTATGGGATCAAAAGCCCTAATACAACGAGGCAGATTCCGGGCCTTGAAAAGGAGCAAATGTTTTTTTAAAAACCTGAATCCAGCCCTTGTAAAAAGAAGCATCTTTCGGATGAGGCAATAAACTGGCCTCCTGACCTTTAGTGCTCATGAATTCCCCTCCTTAATTATGAATTTGACCTCATTTATGGAGGTGGTAGCGCATTCCGCTGGCCTTATAGAGCCTGGCAGGATGCGCTACCTTTGTGAAAAACTAGTCTGGCCAGCAGGGAGGGCTCTTTCCCTGACATGTACTTATGGGTAAAAAAGTCCTAATACAACGAGGCAGATTCCAGGCCGTGAAAAGGAGCAAATGTTTGATGAAACCTTAATCCGGCAGCTGTAAAAATGAGCGTCCTTCGGATGAGGCAATAATCTGGCCTCCTGATCGTTTGTACTCATGAATTCCCCTCCTTAATTATGTATTTGACCTCATTTATGGAGGTGGTAGCGCATTCCGCCGGCCTTATAGAGCCTGGCAGGATGCGCTACCTTTGTGAAAAACTAGTCTGGCCAGCAGGGGGGGCTCTTTCCCTGACATGTACCTATGGGGTCAAACGTCCTAATACAACGAGGCAGATTCCAGGCCGTGAAAAGGAGCAAATGTTTTTCTGAAACCTTAATCCGGACCCTGTAAAAAGGAGTGTCCTTCACATGAGGCATTAAACTGGCCTCCTGACTTTCTGTGGTCATTAATTCCCTACCTTAATTATGAATTTGACCTCATTTATGGAGGTGGTAGCACATTCCGCCGGCCTGATTGAACCTGTCAGGATGCGCTACCCCTCTATCAGAGCAGCTTCATTCAATCAAAAAGAAAAAGTTCAACTGTTACTTGCAGTAGTCAGATTCTGGTTACTCTCTAAAGCTAAGCAGGCCCAAGCCTGCTCTGTGCATGGATAGGAGGCCCTTTGTGGAAAACTAGTTTTCTGCTGTAGATAGTTTTAGTCCAGCCAGCAGGGGTTGCTCATTCCATGACATGTACTTTAGGTTCCAAAAGTCCAAGTATACAAAAATGAGCATTAAACCGCCCCATGTAAAAATGAGTGTCCTTCGGATGAGGCATTAAACAGGCCTCCTGACTTTCTGTGGTCATTAACTGCCTACCTTAATGATGAATTTGACCTCATTTATGGAGGTGGTAGCACAATCTGCCGGCCTTATAGAGCCTGGCGGGATGCGCTACCTTTGTGAAAACCTAGTCTGGCCAGCATGGGGTGCTCTTTTCCTGTCATGTACCTATGGGATCAAAAGCCCTAATACAACGAAGCAGATTCCGGGCCTTGAAAAGGAGCAAATGTTTTTTAGAAACCTTAATCCAGCCCTTGTAAAAAAGAAGCATCTTTCGGATGAGGCAATAAACTGGCCTCCTGACCTTTAGTGCTCATGAATTCCCCTCCTTAATTATGAATTTGACCTTATTTATGGAGGTGGTAGCGCATTCCGCTGGCCTTATAGAGCCTGGCAGGATGCGCTACCTTTGTGAAAAACTAGTCTGGCCAACAGGGGGGGCTCTTTGCCTGACATGTACCTATGGATAAAAAAGTCCTAATACAACAAGGCAGATTCCAGGCCGTGAAAAGGAGAAAATGTTTGATGAAACCTTAATCCGGCAGCTGTAAAAAGGAGCGTCCTTCGAATGAGGCAATAAACTGGCCTCCTGACTTTCTGTGGTCATTAATTCCCTACCTTAATTATGAATTTGACCTCATTTATGGAGGTGGTAGCGCATTCCGCTGGCCTTATAGAGCCTGGCAGGATGCGCTACCTTTGTGAAAAACTAGTCTGGCCAACAGGGGGGGCTCTTTCCCTGACATGTACCTATGGATAAAAAAGTCCTAATACAACAAGGCAGATTCCAGGCCGTGAAAAGGAGAAAATGTTAGATGAAACCTTAATCCAGCAGCAGTAGAAAGGAGCATCCTTCGCATGAGGCATTATACTGGCCCCCTAACTTTCTGTGGTCATTAATTCCCTACCTTAATGATGAATTTGACCTCATTTATGGAGGTGGTAGCGCATTCCGCCGGCCTGATTGAACCAGGCAGGATGCGCTACCCCTCTATCAGAGCAGCTTCATTTAACCGAAAAGAACAAGTTCAACTGTTGCTTGCAGTAGTCAGATTCTGGTTGCTCTCTGAAGCTAAGCAGGCCCAAGTCTACTCTATGCAAGTATGGGAGACCCTTTGTGCAAAACTAGCTTCCTGCTGGAGATAGTTTTAGTCCAGCCAGCAGAGGTTGCTCATTCCCTGACATGTACTTTAGTTTCCAAAAGTCCAAATATACAAAAATGACTTCTGCGGTGTAAGGCTTTTGATGAAGCATTAAACCGCCCCATGTAAAAATGAGTGTCCTTCGGATGAGGCATTAAACAGGCCTCCTGACTTTCTGTGGTCATTAACTCCCTACCTTAATGATGAATTTGACCTCATTTATGGAGGTGGTAGCGCAATCTGCTGGCCTTATAGAGCCTGGCAGGATGCACTACCTTTGTGAAAAGCTAGTCTGGCCAGCATGGGGTGCTCTTTCCCTGTCATGTACCTATGGGATCAAAAGCCCTAATACAACAAGGCAGATTCCGGGCCTTGAAAAGGAGCAAATGTTTTTTTGAAACCTTAATCCAGCCCTTGTAAAAAGAAGCATCTTTCGGATGAGGCAATAAACTGGCCTCCTGACCTTTAGTGCTCATGAATTCCCCTCCTTAATTATGAATTTGACCTCATTTATGGAGGTGGTAGCGCATTCCGCTGGCCTTATAGAGCCTGGCAGGATGCGCTACCTTTGTGAAAAACTAGTCTGGCCAGCAGGGAGGGCTCTTTCCCTGACATGTACTTATGGGTAAAAAAGTCCTAATACAACGAGGCAGATTCCGGGCCTTGAAAAGGAGCAAATGTTTTTTTGAAACCTGAATCCGGCAGCTGTAAAAAGGAGCGTCCTTCGGATGAGGCAATAAACTGGCCTCCTGATCTTTTGTACTCATGAATTCCCCTCCTTAATTATGTATTTGACCTCATTTATGGAGGTGGTAGCGCATTCCGCCGGCCTTATAGAGCCTGGCAGGATGCGCTACCTTTGTGAAAAACTAGTCTGGCCAGCAGGGGGGGCTCTTTCCCTGACATGTACCTATGGGGTCAAACGTCCTAATACAACGAGGCAGATTCCAGGCCTTGAAAAGGAGCAAATGTTTTTATGAAACCTTAATCCGGTCCCTGTAAAAAGGAGTGTCCTTCGCATGAGGCATTAAACTGGCCTCCTGACTTTCTGTGGTCATTAATTCTCTACCTTACTTATGAGTTTGACCTCATTTATGGAGGTGGTAGCGCATTCCGCCGGCCTGATTGAACCAGGCAGGATGCGCTACCCCTCTATCAGAGCAGCTTCATTTAACCGAAAAGAGCAAGTTCAACTGTTGCTTGCAGTAGTCAGATTCTGGTTGCTCTCTGAAGCTAAGCAGGCCCAAGTCTACTCTATGCAAGTATGGGAGACCCTTTGTGCAAAACTAGCTTCCTGCTGGAGATAGTTTTAGTCCAGCCAGCAGAGGTTGCTCATTCCCTGACATGTACTTTCGGTTCCAAAAGTCCAGATATACAAAAATGACTTCTGCGGTGGAAGGCTTTTGATGAAGCATTAAACCGCCCTATGTAAAAATGAGTATCCTTCGGATGAGGCATTAAACAGGCCTCCTGACTTTCTGTGGTCATTAATTCCCTACCTTAATGATGAATTTGACCTCATTTATGGAGGTGGTAGCGCAATCTGCCGGCCTTATAGAGCCTGGCAGGATGCGCTACCTTTGTGAAAAGCTAGTCTGGCCAGCATGGGGTGCTCTTTTCCTGTCATGTACCTATGGGATCAAAAGCCCTAATACAACGAGGCAGATTCCGGGCCTTGAAAAGGAGCAAATGTTTTTTTGAAACCTTAATCCAGCCCTTGTAAAAAGAAGCATCTTTCGGATGAGGCAATAAACTGGCCTCCTGACCTTTAGTGCTCATGAATTCCCCTCCTTAATTATGAATTTGACCTCATTTATGGAGGTGGTAGCGCATTCCGCTGGCCTTATAGAGCCTGGCAGGATGCGCTACCTTTGTGAAAAACTAGTCTGGCCAGCAGGGAGGGCTCTTTCCCTGACATGTACATATGGGTAAAAAAGTCCTAATACAACGAGGCAGATTCCAGGCCGTGAAAAGGAGCAAATGTTTGATGAAACCTTAATCCGGCAGCTTTAAAAAGGAGCGTCCTTCGGATGAGGCAATAAACTGGCCTCCTGATCTTTTGTACTCATGAATTCCCCTCCTTAATTATGTATTTGACCTCATTTATGGAGGTGGTAGCGCATTCCGCCGGCCTTATAGAGCCTGGCAGGATGCGCTACCTTTGTGAAAAACTAGTCTGGCCAGCAGGGGGGGCTCTTTCCCTGACATGTACCTATGGGGTCAAACGTCCTAATACAACGAGGCAGATTCCAGGCCGTGAAAAGGAGCAAATGTTTTTATGAAACCTTAATCCGGTCCCTGTAAAAAGGAGTGTCCTTCGCATGAGGCATTAAACTGGCCTCCTGACTTTCTGTGGTCATTAATTCTCTACCTTACTTATGAGTTTGACCTCATTTATGGAGGTGGTAGCGCATTCCGCCGGCCTGATTGAACCAGGCAGGATGCGCTACCCCTCTATCAGAGCAGCTTCATTTAACCGAAAAGAACAAGTTCAACTGTTGCTTGCAGTAGTCAGATTCTGGTTGCTCTCTGAAGCTAAGCAGGCCCAAGTCTACTCTATGCAAGTATGGGAGACCCTTTGTGCAAAACTAGCTTCCTGCTGGAGATAGTTTTAGTCCAGCCAGCAGAGGTTGCTCATTCCCTGACATGTACTTTCGGTTCCAAAAGTCCAGATATACAAAAATGACTTCTGCGGTGGAAGGCTTTTGATGAAGCATTAAACCGCCCTATGTAAAAATGAGTATCCTTCGGATGAGGCATTAAACAGGCCTCCTGACTTTCTGTGGTCATTAATTCCCTACCTTAATGATGAATTTGACCTCATTTATGGAGGTGGTAGCGCAATCTGCCGGCCTTATAGAGCCTGGCAGGATGCGCTACCTTTGTGAAAAGCTAGTCTGGCCAGCATGGGGTGCTCTTTTCCTGTCATGTACCTATGGGATCAAAAGCCCTAATACAACGAGGCAGATTCCAGGCCTTGAAAAGGAGCAAATGTTTTTTTGAAACCTGAATCCAGCCCTTGTAAAAAGAAGCATCTTTCGGATGAGGCAATAAACTGGCCTCCTGACCTTTAGTGCTCATGAATTCCCCTCCTTAATTATGAATTTGACCTCATTTATGGAGGTGGTAGCGCATTCCGCTGGCCTTATAGAGCCTGGCAGGATGCGCTACCTTTGTGAAAAACTAGTCTGGCCAGCAGGGAGGGCTCTTTCCCTGACATGTACTTATGGGTAAAAAAGTCCTAATACAACGAGGCAGATTCCAGGCCGTGAAAAGGAGCAAATGTTTGATGAAACCTTAATCCGGCAGCTGTAAAAATGAGCGTCCTTCGGATGAGGCAATAATCTGGCCTCCTGATCGTTTGTACTCATGAATTCCCCTCCTTAATTATGTATTTGACCTCATTTATGGAGGTGGTAGCGCATTCCGCCGGCCTTATAGAGCCTGGCAGGATGCGCTACCTTTGTGAAAAACTAGTCTGGCCAGCAGGGGGGGCTCTTTCCCTGACATGTACCTATGGGGTCAAACGTCCTAATACAACGAGGCAGATTCCAGGCCGTGAAAAGGAGCAAATGTTTTTCTGAAACCTTAATCCGGACCCTGTAAAAAGGAGTGTCCTTCACATGAGGCATTAAACTGGCCTCCTGACTTTCTGTGGTCATTAATTCCCTACCTTAATTATGAATTTGACCTCATTTATGGAGGTGGTAGCACATTCCGCCGGCCTGATTGAACCTGTCAGGATGCGCTACCCCTCTATCAGAGCAGCTTCATTCAATCAAAAAGAAAAAGTTCAACTGTTACTTGCAGTAGTCAGATTCTGGTTACTCTCTAAAGCTAAGCAGGCCCAAGCCTACTCTGTGCATGGATGGGAGGCCCTTTGTGGAAAACTAGTTTTCTGCTGTAGATAGTTTTAGTCCAGCCAGCAGGGGTTGCTCATTCCATGACATGTACTTTAGGTTCCAAAAGTCCAAGTATACAAAAATGAGCATTAAACCGCCCCATGTAAAAATGAGTGTCCTTCGGATGAGGCATTAAACAGGCCTCCTGACTTTCTGTGGTCATTAACTGCCTACCTTAATGATGAATTTGACCTCATTTATGGAGGTGGTAGCACAATCTGCCGGCCTTATAGAGCCTGGCGGGATGCGCTACCTTTGTGAAAAGCTAGTCTGGCCAGCATGGGGTGCTCTTTTCCTGTCATGTACCTATGGGATCAAAAGCCCTAATACAACGAAGCAGATTCCGGGCCTTGAAAAGGAGCAAATGTTTTTTAGAAACCTTAATCCAGCCCTTGTAAAAAAGAAGCATCTTTCGGATGAGGCAATAAACTGGCCTCCTGACCTTTAGTGCTCATGAATTCCCCTCCTTAATTATGAATTTGACCTCATTTATGGAGGTGGTAGCGCATTCCGCTGGCCTTATAGAGCCTGGCAGGATGCGCTACCTTTGTGAAAAACTAGTCTGGCCAACAGGGGGGGCTCTTTCCCTGACATGTACCTATGGATAAAAAAGTCCTAATACAACAAGGCAGATTCCAGGCCGTGAAAAGGAGAAAATGTTTGATGAAACCTTAATCCGGCAGCTGTAAAAAGGAGCGTCCTTCGGATGAGGCAATAAACTGGCCTCCTGACTTTCTGTGGTCATTAATTCCCTACCTTAATTATGAATTTGACCTCATTTATGGAGGTGGTAGCGCATTCCGCTGGCCTTATAGAGCCTGGCAGGATGCGCTACCTTTGTGAAAAACTAGTCTGGCCAACAGGGGGGGCTCTTTCCCTGACATGTACCTATGGATAAAAAAGTCCTAATACAACAAGGCAGATTCCAGGCCGTGAAAAGGAGAAAATGTTAGATGAAACCTTAATCCAGCAGCAGTAGAAAGGAGCATCCTTCGCATGAGGCATTATACTGGCCCCCTAACTTTCTGTGGTCATTAATTCCCTACCTTAATGATGAATTTGACCTCATTTATGGAGGTGGTAGCGCATTCCGCCGGCCTGATTGAACCAGGCAGGATGCGCTACCCCTCTATCAGAGCAGCTTCATTTAACCGAAAAGAACAAGTTCAACTGTTGCTTGCAGTAGTCAGATTCTGGTTGCTCTCTGAAGCTAAGCAGGCCCAAGTCTACTCTATGCAAGTATGGGAGACCCTTTGTGCAAAACTAGCTTCCTGCTGGAGATAGTTTTAGTCCAGCCAGCAGAGGTTGCTCATTCCCAGACATGTACTTTAGTTTCCAAAAGTCCAAATATACAAAAATGACTTCTGCGGTGTAAGGCTTTTGATGAAGCATTAAACCGCCCCATGTAAAAATGAGTGTCCTTCGGATGAGGCATTAAACAGGCCTCCTGACTTTCTGTGGTCATTAACTCCCTACCTTAATGATGAATTTGACCTCATTTATGGAGGTGGTAGCGCAATCTGCTGGCCTTATAGAGCCTGGCAGGATGCACTACCTTTGTGAAAAGCTAGTCTGGCCAGCATGGGGTGCTCTTTCCCTGTCATGTACCTATGGGATCAAAAGCCCTAATACAGCAAGGCAGATTCCGGGCGTTGAAAAGGAGCAAATGTTTTTTTGAAACCTTAATCCAGCCCTTGTAAAAAGAAGCATCTTTCGGATGAGGCAATAAACTGGCCTCCTGACCTTTAGTGCTCATGAATTCCCCTCCTTAATTATGAATTTGACCTCATTTATGGAGGTGGTAGCGCATTCCGCTGGCCTTATAGAGCCTGGCAGGATGCGCTACCTTTGTGAAAAACTAGTCTGGCCAGCAGGGAGGGCTCTTTCCCTGACATGTACTTATGGGTAAAAAAGTCCTAATACAACGAGGCAGATTCCAGGCCGTGAAAAGGAGCAAATGTTTGATGAAACCTTAATCCGGCAGCTGTAAAAAGGAGCGTCCTTCGGATGAGGCTATAAACTGGCCTCCTGATCTTTTGTACTCATGAATTCCCCTCCTTAATTATGTATTTGACCTCATTTATGGAGGTGGTAGCGCATTCCGCCGGCCTTATAGAGCCTGGCAGGATGCGCTACCTTTGTGAAAAACTAGTCTGGCCAGCAGGGGGGGCTCTTTCCCTGACATGTACCTATGGGGTCAAACGTCCTAATACAACGAGGCAGATTCCAGGCCGGGAAAAGGAGCAAATGTTTTTATGAAACCTTAATCCGGTCCCTGTAAAAAGGAGTGTCCTTCGCATGAGGCATTAAACTGGCCTCCTGACTTTCTGTGGTCATTAATTCTCTACCTTACTTATGAGTTTGACCTCATTTATGGAGGTGGTAGCGCATTCCGCCGGCCTGATTGAACCAGGCAGGATGCGCTACCCCTCTATCAGAGCAGCTTCATTTAACCGAAAAGAACAAGTTCAACTGTTGCTTGCAGTAGTCAGATTCTGGTTGCTCTCTGAAGCTAAGCAGGCCCAAGTCTACTCTATGCAAGTATGGGAGAACCTTTGTGCAAAACTAGCTTCCTGCTGGAGATAGTTTTAGTCCAGCCAGCAGAGGTTGCTCATTCCCTGACATGTACTTTTGGTTCCAAAAGTCCAGATATACAAAAATGACTTCTGCGGTGGAAGGCTTTTGATGAAGCATTAAACCGCCCTATGTAAAAATGAGTATCCTTCGGATGAGGCATTAAACAGGCCTCCTGACTTTCTGTGGTCATTAATTACCTACCTTAATGATGAATTTGACCTCATTTATGGAGGTGGTAGCGCAATCTGCCGGCCTTATAGAGCCTGGCAGGATGCGCTACCTTTGTGAAAAGCTAGTCTGGCCAGCATGGGGTGCTCTTTTCCTGTCATGTACCTATGGGATCAAAAGCCCTAATACAACGAGGCAGATTCCGGGCCTTGAAAAGGAGCAAATGTTTTTTTGAAACCTGAATCCAGCCCTTGTAAAAAGAAGCATCTTTCGGATGAGGCAATAAACTGGCCTCCTGACCTTTAGTGCTCATGAATTCCCCTCCTTAATTATGAATTTGACCTCATTTATGGAGGTGGTAGCGCATTCCGCTGGCCTTATAGAGCCTGGCAGGATGCGCTACCTTTGTGAAAAACTAGTCTGGCCAGCCGGGAGGGCTCTTTCCCTGACATGTACTTATGGGTAAAAAAGTCCTAATACAACGAGGCAGATTCCAGGCCGTGAAAAGGAGCAAATGTTTGATGAAACCTTAATCCGGTCCCTGTAAAAAGGAGTGTCCTTCGCATGAGGCATTAAACTGGCCTCCTGACTTTCTGTGGTCATTAATTCTCTACCTTACTTATGAGTTTGACCTCATTTATGGAGGTGGTAGCGCATTCCGCCGGCCTGATTGAACCAGGCAGGATGCGCTACCCATCTATCAGAGCAGCTTCATTTAACCGAAAAGAACAAGTTCAACTGTTGCTTGCAGTAGTCAGATTCTCGTTGCTCTCTGAAGCTAAGCAGGCCCAAGTCTACTTTATGCAAGTATGGGAGACCCTTTGTGCAAAACTAGCTTCCTGCTGGAGATAGTTTTAGTCCAGCCAGCAGAGGTTGCTCATTCCCTGACATGTACTTTCGGTTCCAAAAGTCCAGATATACAAAAATGACTTCTGCGGTGGAAGGCTTTTGATGAAGCATTAAACCGCCCTATGTAAAAATGAGTATCCTTCGGATGAGGCATTAAACAGGCCTCCTGACTTTCTGTGGTCATTAATTCCCTACCTTAATGATGAATTTGACCTCATTTATGGAGGTGGTAGCGCAATCTGCCGGCCTTATAGAGCCTGGCAGGATGCGCTACCTTTGTGAAAAGCTAGTCTGGCCAGCATGGGGTGCTCTTTTCCTGTCATGTACCTATGGGATCAAAAGCCCTAATACAACGAGGCAGATTCCGGGCCTTGAAAAGGAGCAAATGTTTTTTTAAAAACCTGAATCCAGCCCTTGTAAAAAGAAGCATCTTTCGGATGAGGCAATAAACTGGCCTCCTGACCTTTAGTGCTCATGAATTCCCCTCCTTAATTATGAATTTGACCTCATTTATGGAGGTGGTAGCGCATTCCGCTGGCCTTATAGAGCCTGGCAGGATGCGCTACCTTTGTGAAAAACTAGTCTGGCCAGCAGGGAGGGCTCTTTCCCTGACATGTACTTATGGGTAAAAAAGTCCTAATACAACGAGGCAGATTCCAGGCCGTGAAAAGGAGCAAATGTTTGATGAAACCTTAATCCGGCAGCTGTAAAAATGAGCGTCCTTCGGATGAGGCAATAATCTGGCCTCCTGATCGTTTGTACTCATGAATTCCCCTCCTTAATTATGTATTTGACCTCATTTATGGAGGTGGTAGCGCATTCCGCCGGCCTTATAGAGCCTGGCAGGATGCGCTACCTTTGTGAAAAACTAGTCTGGCCAGCAGGGGGGGCTCTTTCCCTGACATGTACCTATGGGGTCAAACGTCCTAATACAACGAGGCAGATTCCAGGCCGTGAAAAGGAGCAAATGTTTTTCTGAAACCTTAATCCGGACCCTGTAAAAAGGAGTGTCCTTCACATGAGGCATTAAACTGGCCTCCTGACTTTCTGTGGTCATTAATTCCCTACCTTAATTATGAATTTGACCTCATTTATGGAGGTGGTAGCACATTCCGCCGGCCTGATTGAACCTGTCAGGATGCGCTACCCCTCTATCAGAGCAGCTTCATTCAATCAAAAAGAAAAAGTTCAACTGTTACTTGCAGTAGTCAGATTCTGGTTACTCTCTAAAGCTAAGCAGGCCCAAGCCTGCTCTGTGCATGGATAGGAGGCCCTTTGTGGAAAACTAGTTTTCTGCTGTAGATAGTTTTAGTCCAGCCAGCAGGGGTTGCTCATTCCATGACATGTACTTTAGGTTCCAAAAGTCCAAGTATACAAAAATGAGCATTAAACCGCCCCATGTAAAAATGAGTGTCCTTCGGATGAGGCATTAAACAGGCCTCCTGACTTTCTGTGGTCATTAACTGCCTACCTTAATGATGAATTTGACCTCATTTATGGAGGTGGTAGCACAATCTGCCGGCCTTATAGAGCCTGGCGGGATGCGCTACCTTTGTGAAAACCTAGTCTGGCCAGCATGGGGTGCTCTTTTCCTGTCATGTACCTATGGGATCAAAAGCCCTAATACAACGAAGCAGATTCCGGGCCTTGAAAAGGAGCAAATGTTTTTTAGAAACCTTAATCCAGCCCTTGTAAAAAAGAAGCATCTTTCGGATGAGGCAATAAACTGGCCTCCTGACCTTTAGTGCTCATGAATTCCCCTCCTTAATTATGAATTTGACCTCATTTATGGAGGTGGTAGCGCATTCCGCTGGCCTTATAGAGCCTGGCAGGATGCGCTACCTTTGTGAAAAACTAGTCTGGCCAACAGGGGGGGATCTTTCCCTGACATGTACCTATGGATAAAAAAGTCCTAATACAACAAGGCAGATTCCAGGCCGTGAAAAGGAGAAAATGTTTGATGAAACCTTAATCCGGCAGCTGTAAAAAGGAGCGTCCTTCGGATGAGGCGATAAACTGGCCTCCTGACTTTCTGTGGTCATTAATTCCCTACCTTAATTATGAATTTGACCTCATTTATGGAGGTGGTAGCGCATTCCGCTGGCCTTATAGAGCCTGGCAGGATGCGCTACCTTTGTGAAAAACTAGTCTGGCCAACAGGGGGGGCTCTTTCCCTGACATGTACCTATGGATAAAAAAGTCCTAATACAACAAGGCAGATTCCAGGCCGTGAAAAGGAGAAAATGTTAGATGAAACCTTAATCCAGCAGCAGTAGAAAGGAGCATCCTTCGCATGAGGCATTATACTGGCCCCCTAACTTTCTGTGGTCATTAATTCCCTACCTTAATGATGAATTTGACCTCATTTATGGAGGTGGTAGCGCATTCCGCCGGCCTGATTGAACCAGGCAGGATGCGCTACCCCTCTATCAGAGCAGCTTCATTTAACCGAAAAGAACAAGTTCAACTGTTGCTTGCAGTAGTCAGATTCTGGTTGCTCTCTGAAGCTAAGCAGGCCCAAGTCTACTCTATGCAAGTATGGGAGACCCTTTGTGCAAAACTAGCTTCCTGCTGGAGATAGTTTTAGTCCAGCCAGCAGAGGTTGCTCATTCCCTGACATGTACTTTAGTTTCCAAAAGTCCAAATATACAAAAATGACTTCTGCGGTGTAAGGCTTTTGATGAAGCATTAAACCGCCCCATGTAAAAATGAGTGTCCTTCGGATGAGGCATTAAACAGGCCTCCTGACTTTCTGTGGTCATTAACTCCCTACCTTAATGATGAATTTGACCTCATTTATGGAGGTGGTAGCGCAATCTGCTGGCCTTATAGAGCCTGGCAGGATGCACTACCTTTGTGAAAAGCTAGTCTGGCCAGCATGGGGTGCTCTTTCCCTGTCATGTACCTATGGGATCAAAAGCCCTAATACAACAAGGCAGATTCCGGGCCTTGAAAAGGAGCAAATGTTTTTTTGAAACCTTAATCCAGCCCTTGTAAAAAGAAGCATCTTTCGGATGAGGCAATAAACTGGCCTCCTGACCTTTAGTGCTCATGAATTCCCCTCCTTAATTATGAATTTGACCTCATTTATGGAGGTGGTAGCGCATTCCGCTGGCCTTATAGAGCCTGGCAGGATGCGCTACCTTTGTGAAAAACTAGTCTGGCCAGCAGGGAGGGCTCTTTCCCTGACATGTACTTATGGGTAAAAAAGTCCTAATACAACGAGGCAGATTCCGGGCCTTGAAAAGGAGCAAATGTTTTTTTGAAACCTGAATCCGGCAGCTGTAAAAAGGAGCGTCCTTCGGATGAGGCAATAAACTGGCCTCCTGATCTTTTGTACTCATGAATTCCCCTCCTTAATTATGTATTTGACCTCATTTATGGAGGTGGTAGCGCATTCCGCCGGCCTTATAGAGCCTGGCAGGATGCGCTACCTTTGTGAAAAACTAGTCTGGCCAGCAGGGGGGGCTCTTTCCCTGACATGTACCTATGGGGTCAAACGTCCTAATACAACGAGGCAGATTCCAGGCCTTGAAAAGGAGCAAATGTTTTTATGAAACCTTAATCCGGTCCCTGTAAAAAGGAGTGTCCTTCGCATGAGGCATTAAACTGGCCTCCTGACTTTCTGTGGTCATTAATTCTCTACCTTACTTATGAGTTTGACCTCATTTATGGAGGTGGTAGCGCATTCCGCCGGCCTGATTGAACCAGGCAGGATGCGCTACCCCTCTATCAGAGCAGCTTCATTTAACCGAAAAGAGCAAGTTCAACTGTTGCTTGCAGTAGTCAGATTCTGGTTGCTCTCTGAAGCTAAGCAGGCCCAAGTCTACTCTATGCAAGTATGGGAGACCCTTTGTGCAAAACTAGCTTCCTGCTGGAGATAGTTTTAGTCCAGCCAGCAGAGGTTGCTCATTCCCTGACATGTACTTTCGGTTCCAAAAGTCCAGATATACAAAAATGACTTCTGCGGTGGAAGGCTTTTGATGAAGCATTAAACCGCCCTATGTAAAAATGAGCATCCTTCGGATGAGGCATTAAACAGGCCTCCTGACTTTCTGTGGTCATTAATTCCCTACCTTAATGATGAATTTGACCTCATTTATGGAGGTGGTAGCGCAATCTGCCGGCCTTATAGAGCCTGGCAGGATGCGCTACCTTTGTGAAAAGCTAGTCTGGCCAGCATGGGGTGCTCTTTTCCTGTCATGTACCTATGGGATCAAAAGCCCTAATACAACGAGGCAGATTCCGGGCCTTGAAAAGGAGCAAATGTTTTTTTGAAACCTTAATCCAGCCCTTGTAAAAAGAAGCATCTTTCGGATGAGGCAATAAACTGGCCTCCTGACCTTTAGTGCTCATGAATTCCCCTCCTTAATTATGAATTTGACCTCATTTATGGAGGTGGTAGCGCATTCCGCTGGCCTTATAGAGCCTGGCAGGATGCGCTACCTTTGTGAAAAACTAGTCTGGCCAGCAGGGAGGGCTCTTTCCCTGACATGTACATATGGGTAAAAAAGTCCTAATACAACGAGGCAGATTCCAGGCCGTGAAAAGGAGCAAATGTTTGATGAAACCTTAATCCGGCAGCTTTAAAAAGGAGCGTCCTTCGGATGAGGCAATAAACTGGCCTCCTGATCTTTTGTACTCATGAATTCCCCTCCTTAATTATGTATTTGACCTCATTTATGGAGGTGGTAGCGCATTCCGCCGGCCTTATAGAGCCTGGCAGGATGCGCTACCTTTGTGAAAAACTAGTCTGGCCAGCAGGGGGGGCTCTTTCCCTGACATGTACCTATGGGGTCAAACGTCCTAATACAACGAGGCAGATTCCAGGCCGTGAAAAGGAGCAAATGTTTTTATGAAACCTTAATCCGGTCCCTGTAAAAAGGAGTGTCCTTCGCATGAGGCATTAAACTGGCCTCCTGACTTTCTGTGGTCATTAATTCTCTACCTTACTTATGAGTTTGACCTCATTTATGGAGGTGGTAGCGCATTCCGCCGGCCTGATTGAACCAGGCAGGATGCGCTACCCCTCTATCAGAGCAGCTTCATTTAACCGAAAAGAACAAGTTCAACTGTTGCTTGCAGTAGTCAGATTCTGGTTGCTCTCTGAAGCTAAGCAGGCCCAAGTCTACTCTATGCAAGTATGGGAGACCCTTTGTGCAAAACTAGCTTCCTGCTGGAGATAGTTTTAGTCCAGCCAGCAGAGGTTGCTCATTCCCTGACATGTACTTTCGGTTCCAAAAGTCCAGATATACAAAAATGACTTCTGCGGTGGAAGGCTTTTGATGAAGCATTAAACCGCCCTATGTAAAAATGAGTATCCTTCGGATGAGGCATTAAACAGGCCTCCTGACTTTCTGTGGTCATTAATTCCCTACCTTAATGATGAATTTGACCTCATTTATGGAGGTGGTAGCGCAATCTGCCGGCCTTATAGAGCCTGGCAGGATGCGCTACCTTTGTGAAAAGCTAGTCTGGCCAGCATGGGGTGCTCTTTTCCTGTCATGTACCTATGGGATCAAAAGCCCTAATACAACGAGGCAGATTCCAGGCCTTGAAAAGGAGCAAATGTTTTTTTGAAACCTGAATCCAGCCCTTGTAAAAAGAAGCATCTTTCGGATGAGGCAATAAACTGGCCTCCTGACCTTTAGTGCTCATGAATTCCCCTCCTTAATTATGAATTTGACCTCATTTATGGAGGTGGTAGCGCATTCCGCTGGCCTTATAGAGCCTGGCAGGATGCGCTACCTTTGTGAAAAACTAGTCTGGCCAGCAGGGAGGGCTCTTTCCCTGACATGTACTTATGGGTAAAAAAGTCCTAATACAACGAGGCAGATTCCAGGCCGTGAAAAGGAGCAAATGTTTGATGAAACCTTAATCCGGTCCCTGTAAAAAGGAGTGTCCTTCGCATGAGGCATTAAACTGGCCTCCTGACTTTCTGTGGTCATTAATTCTCTACCTTACTTATGAGTTTGATCTCATTTATGGAGGTGGTAGCACATTCCGCCGGCCTGATTGAACCTGTCAGGATGCGCTACCCCTCTATCAGAGCAGCTTCATTCAATCAAAAAGAAAAAGTTCAACTGTTACTTGCAGTAGTCAGATTCTGGTTACTCTCTAAAGCTAAGCAGGCCCAAGCCTGCTCTGTGCATGGATGGGAGGCCCTTTGTGGAAAACTAGTTTTCTGCTGTAGATAGTTTTAGTCCAGCCAGCAGGGGTTGCTCATTCCATGACATGTACTTTAGGTTCCAAAAGTCCAAGTATGCAAAAATGAGCATTAAACCGCCCCATGTAAAAATGAGTGTCCTTCGGATGAGGCATTAAACAGGCCTCCTGACTTTCTGTGGTCATTAACTGCCTACCTTAATGATGAATTTGACCTCATTTATGGAGGTGGTAGCACAATCTGCCGGCCTTATAGAGCCTGGCGGGATGCGCTACCTTTGTGAAAAGCAAGTCTGGCCAGCATGGGGTGCTCTTTTCCTGTCATGTACCTATGGGATCAAAAGCCCTAATACAATGAGGCAGATTCCGGGCCTTGAAAAGGAGCAAATGTTTTTTTGAAACCTTAATCCAGCTCTTGTAAAAAAGAAGCATCTTTCGGATGAGGCAATAAACTGGCCTCCTGACCTTTAGTGCTCATGAATTCCCCTCCTTAATTATGAATTTGACCTCATTTATGGAGGTGGTAGCACAATCTGCCGGCCTTATAGAGCCTGGCAGGATGCGCTACCTTTGTGAAAAACTAGTCTGGTTAACATGGGGGGCTCTTTCCCTGACATGTACCTATGGATAAAAAAGTCCTAATACAACAAGGCAGATTCCAGGCCGTGAAAAGGAGAAAATGTTTGATGAAACCTTAATCCGGCAGCTGTAAAAATGAGCGTCCTTCGGATGAGGCAATAATCTGGCCTCCTGATCGTTTGTACTCATGAATTCCCCTCCTTAATTATGTATTTGACCTCATTTATGGAGGTGGTAGCGCATTCCGCCGGCCTTATAGAGCCTGGCAGGATGCGCTACCTTTGTGAAAAACTAGTCTGGCCAGCAGGGGGGGCTCTTTCCCTGACATGTACCTATGGGGTCAAACGTCCTAATACAACGAGGCAGATTCCAGGCCGTGAAAAGGAGCAAATGTTTTTCTGAAACCTTAATCCGGACCCTGTAAAAAGGAGTGTCCTTCACATGAGGCATTAAACTGGCCTCCTGACTTTCTGTGGTCATTAATTCCCTACCTTAATTATGAATTTGACCTCATTTATGGAGGTGGTAGCACATTCCGCCGGCCTGATTGAACCTGTCAGGATGCGCTACCCCTCTATCAGAGCAGCTTCATTTAATCAAAAAGAAAAAGTTCAACTGTTACTTGCAGTAGTCAGATTCTGGTTACTCTCTAAAGCTAAGCAGGCCCAAGCCTGCTCTGTGCATGGATGGGAGGCCCTTTGTGGAAAACTAGTTTTCTGCTGTAGATAGTTTTAGTCCAGCCAGCAGGGGTTGCTCATTCCATGACATGTACTTTAGGTTCCAAAAGTCCAAGTATACAAAAATGAGCATTAAACCGCCCCATGTAAAAATGAGTGTCCTTCGGATGAGGCATTAAACAGGCCTCCTGACTTTCTGTGGTCATTAACTGCCTACCTTAATGATGAATTTGACCTCATTTATGGAGGTGGTAGCACAATCTGCCGGCCTTATAGAGCCTGGCGGGATGCGCTACCTTTGTGAAAAGCTAGTCTGGCCAGCATGGGGTGCTCTTTTCCTGTCATGTACCTATGGGATCAAAAGCCCTAATACAACGAAGCAGATTCCGGGCCTTAAAAAGGAGCAAATGTTTTTTAGAAACCTTAATCCAGCCCTTGTAAAAGAGAAGCATCTTTCGGATGAGGCAATAAACTGGCCTCCTGACCTTTAGTGCTCATGAATTCCCCTCCTTAATTATGAATTTGACCTCATTTATGGAGGTGGTAGCGCATTCCGCTGGCCTTATAGAGCCTGGCAGGATGCGCTACCTTTGTGAAAAACTAGTCTGGCCAACAGGGGGGGCTCTTTCCCTGACATGTACCTATGGATAAAAAAGTCCTAATACAACAAGGCAGATTCCAGGCCGTGAAAAGGAGAAAATGTTTGATGAAACCTTAATCCGGCAGCTGTAAAAAGGAGCGTCCTTCGGATGAGGCAATAAACTGGCCTCCTGACTTTCTGTGGTCATTAATTCCCTACCTTAATTATGAATTTGACCTCATTTATGGAGGTGGTAGCGCATTCCGCTGGCCTTATAGAGCCTGGCAGGATGCGCTACCTTTGTGAAAAACTAGTCTGGCCAACAGGGGGGGCTCTTTCCCTGACATGTACCTATGGATAAAAAAGTCCTAATACAACAAGGCAGATTCCAGGCCGTGAAAAGGAGAAAATGTTTGATGAAACCTTAATCCAGCAGCAGTAGAAAGGAGCATCCTTCGCATGAGGCATTATACTGGCCCCCTAACTTTCTGTGGTCATTAATTCCCTACCTTAATGATGAATTTGACCTCATTTATGGAGGTGGTAGCGCATTCCGCCGGCCTGATTGAACCAGGCAGGATGCGCTACCCCTCTATCAGAGCAGCTTTATTTAACCGAAAAGAACAAGTTCAACTGTTGCTTGCAGTAGTCAGATTCTGGTTGCTCTCTGAAGCTAAGCAGGCCCAAGTCTACTCTATGCAAGTATGGGAGACCCTTTGTGCAAAACTAGCTTCCTGCTGGAGATAGTTTTAGTCCAGCCAGCAGAGGTTGCTCATTCCCTGACATGTACTTTAGTTTCCAAAAGTCCAAATATACAAAAATGACTTCTGCGGTGTAAGGCTTTTGATGAAGCATTAAACCGCCCCATGTAAAAATGAGTGTCCTTCGGATGAGGCATTAAACAGGCCTCCTGACTTTCTGTGGTCATTAACTCCCTACCTTAATGATGAATTTGACCTCATTTATGGAGGTGGTAGCGCAATCTGCTGGCCTTATAGAGCCTGGCAGGATGCACTACCTTTGTGAAAAGCTAGTCTGGCCAGCATGGGGTGCTCTTTCCCTGTCATGTACCTATGGGATCAAAAGCCCTAATACAACAAGGCAGATTCCGGGCGTTGAAAAGGAGCAAATGTTTTTTTGAAACCTTAATCCAGCCCTTGTAAAAAGAAGCATCTTTCGGATGAGGCAATAAACTGGCCTCCTGACCTTTAGTGCTCATGAATTCCCCTCCTTAATTATGAATTTGACCTCATTTATGGAGGTGGTAGCGCATTCCGCTGGCCTTATAGAGCCTGGCAGGATGCGCTACCTTTGTGAAAAACTAGTCTGGCCAGCAGGGAGGGCTCTTTCCCTGACATGTACTTATGGGTAAAAAAGTCCTAATACAACGAGGCAGATTCCAGGCCGTGAAAAGGAGCAAATGTTTGATGAAACCTTAATCCGGCAGCTGTAAAAAGGAGCGTCCTTCGGATGAGGCTATAAACTGGCCTCCTGATCTTTTGTACTCATGAATTCCCCTCCTTAATTATGTATTTGACCTCATTTATGGAGGTGGTAGCGCATTCCGCCGGCCTTATAGAGCCTGGCAGGATGCGCTACCTTTGTGAAAAAATAGTCTGGCCAGCAGGGGGGGCTCTTTCCCTGACATGTACCTATGGGGTCAAACGTCCTAATACAACGAGGCAGATTCCAGGCCGGGAAAAGGAGCAAATGTTTTTATGAAACCTTAATCCGGTCCCTGTAAAAAGGAGTGTCCTTCGCATGAGGCATTAAACTGGCCTCCTGACTTTCTGTGGTCATTAATTCTCTACCTTACTTATGAGTTTGACCTCATTTATGGAGGTGGTAGCGCATTCCGCCGGCCTGATTGAACCAGTCAGGATGCGCTACCCCTCTATCAGAGCAGCTTCATTTAACCGAAAAGAACAAGTTCAACTGTTGCTTGCAGTAGTCAGATTCTGGTTGCTCTCTGAAGCTAAGCAGGCCAAAGTCTACTCTATGCAAGTATGGGAGACCCTTTGTGCAAAACTAGCTTCCTGCTGGAGATAGTTTTAGTCCAGCCAGCAGAGGTTGCTCATTCCCTGACATGTACTTTTGGTTCCAAAAGTCCAGATATACAAAAATGACTTCTGCGGTGGAAGGCTTTTGATGAAGCATTAAACCGCCCTATGTAAAAATGAGTATCCTTCGGATGAGGCATTAAACAGGCCTCCTGACTTTCTGTGGTCATTAATTCCCTACCTTAATGATGAATTTGACCTCATTTATGGAGGTGGTAGCGCAATCTGCCGGCCTTATAGAGCCTGGCAGGATGCGCTACCTTTGTGAAAAGCTAGTCTGGCCAGCATGGGGTGCTCTTTTCCTGTCATGTACCTATGGGATCAAAAGCCCTAATACAACGAGGCAGATTCCGGGCCTTGAAAAGGAGCAAATGTTTTTTTGAAACCTGAATCCGGCAGCTGTAAAAAGGAGCGTCCTTCGGATGAGGCAATAAACTGGCCTTCTGATCTTTTGTACTCATGAATTCCCCTCCTTAATTATGTATTTGACCTTATTTATGGAGGTGGTAGCGCATTCCGCCGGCCTTATAGAGCCTGGCAGGATGCGCTACCTTTGTGAAAAACTAGTCTGGCCAGCAGGGGGGGCTCTTTCCCTGACATGTACCTATGGGGTCAAACGTCCTAATACAACGAGGCAGATTCCAGGCCCTGAAAAGGAGCAAATGTTTTTATGAAACCTTAATCCGGTCCCTGTAAAAAGGAGTGTCCTTCGCATGAGGCATTAAACTGGCCTCCTGACTTTCTGTGGTCATTAATTCTCTACCTTAATTATGAGTTTGACCTCATTTATGGAGGTGGTAGCGCATTCCGCCGGCCTGATTGAACCAGGCAGGATGCGCTACCCCTCTATCAGAGCAGCTTCATTTAACCGAAAAGAGCAAGTTCAACTGTTGCTTGCAGTAGTCAGATTCTGGTTGCTCTCTGAAGCTAAGCAGGCCCAAGTCTACTCTATGCAAGTATGGGAGACCCTTTGTGCAAAACTAGCTTCCTGCTGGAGATAGTTTTAGTCCAGCCAGCAGAGGTTGCTCATTCCCTTACATGTACTTTTGGTTCCAAAAGTCCAGATATACAAAAATGACTTCTGCGGTGGAAGGCTTTTGATGAAGCATTAAACCGCCCTATGTAAAAATGAGTATCCTTCGGATGAGGCATTAAACAGGCCTCCTGACTTTCTGTGGTCATTAATTCCCTACCTTAATGATGAATTTGACCTCATTTATGGAGGTGGTAGCGCAATCTGCCGGCCTTATAGAGCCTGGCAGGATGCGCTACCTTTGTGAAAAGCTAGTCTGGCCAGCATGGGGTGCTCTTTTCCTGTCATGTACCTATGGGATCAAAAGCCCTAATACAATGAGGCAGATTCCGGGCCTTGAAAAGGAGCAAATGTTTTTTTGAAACCTGAATCCGGCAGCTGTAAAAAGGAGCGTCCTTCGGATGAGGCAATAAACTGGCCTTCTGATCTTTTGTACTCATGAATTCCCCTCCTTAATTATGTATTTGACCTCATTTATGGAGGTGGTAGCGCATTCCGCCGGCCTTATAGAGCCTGGCAGGATGCGCTACCTTTGTGAAAAACTAGTCTGGCCAGCAGGGGGGGCTCTTTCCCTGACATGTACCTATGGGGTCAAACGTCCTAATACAACGAGGCAGATTCCAGGCCCTGAAAAGGAGCAAATGTTTTTATGAAACCTTAATCCGGTCCCTGTAAAAAGGAGTGTCCTTCGCATGAGGCATTAAACTGGCCTCCTGACTTTCTGTGGTCATTAATTCTCTACCTTAATTATGAGTTTGACCTCATTTATGGAGGTGGTAGCGCATTCCGCCGGCCTGATTGAACCAGGCAGGATGCGCTACCCCTCTATCAGAGCAGCTTCATTTAACCGAAAAGAGCAAGTTCAACTGTTGCTTGCAGTAGTCAGATTCTGGTTGCTCTCTGAAGCTAAGCAGGCCCAAGTCTACTCTATGCAAGTATGGGAGACCCTTTGTGCAAAACTAGCTTCCTGCTGGAGATAGTTTTAGTCCAGCCAGCAGAGGTTGCTCATTCCCTGACATGTACTTTCGGTTCCAAAAGTCCAGATATACAAAAATGACTTCTGCGGTGGAAGGCTTTTGATGAAGCATTAAACCGCCCTATGTAAAAATGAGTATCCTTCGGATGAGGCATTAAACAGGCCTCCTGACTTTCTGTGGTCATTAATTCCCTACCTTAATGATGAATTTGACCTCATTTATGGAGGTGGTAGCGCAATCTGCCGGCCTTATAGAGCCTGGCAGGATGCGCTACCTTTGTGAAAAGCTAGTCTGGCCAGCATGGGGTGCTCTTTTCCTGTCATGTACCTATGGGATCAAAAGCCCTAATACAACGAGGCAGATTCCGGGCCTTGAAAAGGAGCAAATGTTTTTTTGAAACCTGAATCCGGCAGCAGTAAAAAGGAGCGTCCTTCGGATGAGGCAATAAACTGGCCTTCTGATCTTTTGTACTCATGAATTCCCCTCCTTAATTATGTATTTGACCTCATTTATGGAGGTGGTAGCGCATTCCGCCGGCCTTATAGAGCCTGGCAGGATGCGCTACCTTTGTGAAAAACTAGTCTGGCCAGCAGGGGGGGCTCTTTCCCTGACATGTACCTATGGGGTCAAACGTCCTAATACAACGAGGCAGATTCCAGGCCCTGAAAAGGAGCAAATGTTTTTATGAAACCTTAATCCGGTCCCTGTAAAAAGGAGTGTCCTTCGCATGAGGCATTAAACTGGCCTCCTGACTTTCTGTGGTCATTAATTCTCTACCTTAATTATGAGTTTGACCTCATTTATGGAGGTGGTAGCGCATTCCGCCGGCCTGATTGAACCAGGCAGGATGCGCTACCCCTCTATCAGAGCAGCTTCATTTAACCGAAAAGAGCAAGTTCAACTGTTGCTTGCAGTAGTCAGATTCTGGTTGCTCTCTGAAGCTAAGCAGGCCCAAGTCTACTCTATGCAAGTATGGGAGACCCTTTGTGCAAAACTAGCTTCCTGCTGGAGATAGTTTTAGTCCAGCCAGCAGAGGTTGCTCATTCCCTGACATGTACTTTCGGTTCCAAAAGTCCAGATATACAAAAATGACTTCTGCGGTGGAAGGCTTTTGATGAAGCATTAAACCGCCCTATGTAAAAATGAGTATCCTTCGGATGAGGCATTAAACAGGCCTCCTGACTTTCTGTGGTCATTAATTCCCTACCTTAATGATGAATTTGACCTCATTTATGGAGGTGGTAGCGCAATCTGCCGGCCTTATAGAGCCTGGCAGGATGCGCTACCTTTGTGAAAAGCTAGTCTGGCCAGCATGGGGTGCTCTTTTCCTGTCATGTACCTATGGGATCAAAAGCCCTAATACAACGAGGCAGATTCCGGGCCTTGAAAAGGAGCAAATGTTTTTTTAAAAACCTGAATCCAGCCCTTGTAAAAAGAAGCATCTTTCGGATGAGGCAATAAACTGGCCTCCTGACCTTTAGTGCTCATGAATTCCCCTCCTTAATTATGAATTTGACCTCATTTATGGAGGTGGTAGCGCATTCCGCTGGCCTTATAGAGCCTGGCAGGATGCGCTACCTTTGTGAAAAACTAGTCTGGCCAGCAGGGAGGGCTCTTTCCCTGACATGTACTTATGGGTAAAAAAGTCCTAATACAACGAGGCAGATTCCAGGCCGTGAAAAGGAGCAAATGTTTGATGAAACCTTAATCCGGCAGCTGTAAAAATGAGCGTCCTTCGGATGAGGCAATAATCTGGCCTCCTGATCGTTTGTACTCATGAATTCCCCTCCTTAATTATGTATTTGACCTCATTTATGGAGGTGGTAGCGCATTCCGCCGGCCTTATAGAGCCTGGCAGGATGCGCTACCTTTGTGAAAAACTAGTCTGGCCAGCAGGGGGGGCTCTTTCCCTGACATGTACCTATGGGGTCAAACGTCCTAATACAACGAGGCAGATTCCAGGCCGTGAAAAGGAGCAAATGTTTTTATGAAACCTTAATCCGGTCCCTGTAAAAAGGAGTGTCCTTCGCATGAGGCATTAAACTGGCCTCCTGACTTTCTGTGGTCATTAATTCTCTACCTTACTTATGAGTTTGACCTCATTTATGGAGGTGGTAGCGCATTCCGCCGGCCTGATTGAACCAGGCAGGATGCGCTACCCCTCTATCAGAGCAGCTTCATTTAACCGAAAAGAACAAGTTCAACTGTTGCTTGCAGTAGTCAGATTCTGGTTGCTCTCTGAAGCTAAGCAGGCCCAAGTCTACTCTATGCAAGTATGGGAGACCCTTTGTGCAAAACTAGCTTCCTGCTGGAGATAGTTTTAGTCCAGCCAGCAGAGGTTGCTCATTCCCTGACATGTACTTTCGGTTCCAAAAGTCCAGATATACAAAAATGACTTCTGCGGTGGAAGGCTTTTGATGAAGCATTAAACCGCCCTATGTAAAAATGAGTATCCTTCGGATGAGGCATTAAACAGGCCTCCTGACTTTCTGTGGTCATTAATTCCCTACCTTAATGATGAATTTGACCTCATTTATGGAGGTGGTAGCGCAATCTGCCGGCCTTATAGAGCCTGGCAGGATGCGCTACCTTTGTGAAAAGCTAGTCTGGCCAGCATGGGGTGCTCTTTTCCTGTCATGTACCTATGGGATCAAAAGCCCTAATACAACGAGGCAGATTCCAGGCCTTGAAAAGGAGCAAATGTTTTTTTGAAACCTGAATCCAGCCCTTGTAAAAAGAAGCATCTTTCGGATGAGGCAATAAACTGGCCTCCTGACCTTTAGTGCTCATGAATTCCCCTCCTTAATTATGAATTTGACCTCATTTATGGAGGTGGTAGCGCATTCCGCTGGCCTTATAGAGCCTGGCAGGATGCGCTACCTTTGTGAAAAACTAGTCTGGCCAGCAGGGAGGGCTCTTTCCCTGACATGTACTTATGGGTAAAAAAGTCCTAATACAACGAGGCAGATTCCAGGCCGTGAAAAGGAGCAAATGTTTGATGAAACCTTAATCCGGTCCCTGTAAAAAGGAGTGTCCTTCGCATGAGGCATTAAACTGGCCTCCTGACTTTCTGTGGTCATTAATTCTCTACCTTACTTATGAGTTTGATCTCATTTATGGAGGTGGTAGCACATTCCGCCGGCCTGATTGAACCTGTCAGGATGCGCTACCCCTCTATCAGAGCAGCTTCATTCAATCAAAAAGAAAAAGTTCAACTGTTACTTGCAGTAGTCAGATTCTGGTTACTCTCTAAAGCTAAGCAGGCCCAAGCCTGCTCTGTGCATGGATGGGAGGCCCTTTGTGGAAAACTAGTTTTCTGCTGTAGATAGTTTTAGTCCAGCCAGCAGGGGTTGCTCATTCCATGACATGTACTTTAGGTTCCAAAAGTCCAAGTATGCAAAAATGAGCATTAAACCGCCCCATGTAAAAATGAGTGTCCTTCGGATGAGGCATTAAACAGGCCTCCTGACTTTCTGTGGTCATTAACTGCCTACCTTAATGATGAATTTGACCTCATTTATGGAGGTGGTAGCACAATCTGCCGGCCTTATAGAGCCTGGCGGGATGCGCTACCTTTGTGAAAAGCAAGTCTGGCCAGCATGGGGTGCTCTTTTCCTGTCATGTACCTATGGGATCAAAAGCCCTAATACAATGAGGCAGATTCCGGGCCTTGAAAAGGAGCAAATGTTTTTTTGAAACCTTAATCCAGCTCTTGTAAAAAAGAAGCATCTTTCGGATGAGGCAATAAACTGGCCTCCTGACCTTTAGTGCTCATGAATTCCCCTCCTTAATTATGAATTTGACCTCATTTATGGAGGTGGTAGCACAATCTGCCGGCCTTATAGAGCCTGGCAGGATGCGCTACCTTTGTGAAAAACTAGTCTGGTTAACATGGGGGGCTCTTTCCCTGACATGTACCTATGGATAAAAAAGTCCTAATACAACAAGGCAGATTCCAGGCCGTGAAAAGGAGAAAATGTTTGATGAAACCTTAATCCGGCAGCTGTAAAAATGAGCGTCCTTCGGATGAGGCAATAATCTGGCCTCCTGATCGTTTGTACTCATGAATTCCCCTCCTTAATTATGTATTTGACCTCATTTATGGAGGTGGTAGCGCATTCCGCCGGCCTTATAGAGCCTGGCAGGATGCGCTACCTTTGTGAAAAACTAGTCTGGCCAGCAGGGGGGGCTCTTTCCCTGACATGTACCTATGGGGTCAAACGTCCTAATACAACGAGGCAGATTCCAGGCCGTGAAAAGGAGCAAATGTTTTTCTGAAACCTTAATCCGGACCCTGTAAAAAGGAGTGTCCTTCACATGAGGCATTAAACTGGCCTCCTGACTTTCTGTGGTCATTAATTCCCTACCTTAATTATGAATTTGACCTCATTTATGGAGGTGGTAGCACATTCCGCCGGCCTGATTGAACCTGTCAGGATGCGCTACCCCTCTATCAGAGCAGCTTCATTTAATCAAAAAGAAAAAGTTCAACTGTTACTTGCAGTAGTCAGATTCTGGTTACTCTCTAAAGCTAAGCAGGCCCAAGCCTGCTCTGTGCATGGATGGGAGGCCCTTTGTGGAAAACTAGTTTTCTGCTGTAGATAGTTTTAGTCCAGCCAGCAGGGGTTGCTCATTCCATGACATGTACTTTAGGTTCCAAAAGTCCAAGTATACAAAAATGAGCATTAAACCGCCCCATGTAAAAATGAGTGTCCTTCGGATGAGGCATTAAACAGGCCTCCTGACTTTCTGTGGTCATTAACTGCCTACCTTAATGATGAATTTGACCTCATTTATGGAGGTGGTAGCACAATCTGCCGGCCTTATAGAGCCTGGCGGGATGCGCTACCTTTGTGAAAAGCTAGTCTGGCCAGCATGGGGTGCTCTTTTCCTGTCATGTACCTATGGGATCAAAAGCCCTAATACAACGAAGCAGATTCCGGGCCTTAAAAAGGAGCAAATGTTTTTTAGAAACCTTAATCCAGCCCTTGTAAAAGAGAAGCATCTTTCGGATGAGGCAATAAACTGGCCTCCTGACCTTTAGTGCTCATGAATTCCCCTCCTTAATTATGAATTTGACCTCATTTATGGAGGTGGTAGCGCATTCCGCTGGCCTTATAGAGCCTGGCAGGATGCGCTACCTTTGTGAAAAACTAGTCTGGCCAACAGGGGGGGCTCTTTCCCTGACATGTACCTATGGATAAAAAAGTCCTAATACAACAAGGCAGATTCCAGGCCGTGAAAAGGAGAAAATGTTTGATGAAACCTTAATCCGGCAGCTGTAAAAAGGAGCGTCCTTCGGATGAGGCAATAAACTGGCCTCCTGACTTTCTGTGGTCATTAATTCCCTACCTTAATTATGAATTTGACCTCATTTATGGAGGTGGTAGCGCATTCCGCTGGCCTTATAGAGCCTGGCAGGATGCGCTACCTTTGTGAAAAACTAGTCTGGCCAACAGGGGGGGCTCTTTCCCTGACATGTACCTATGGATAAAAAAGTCCTAATACAACAAGGCAGATTCCAGGCCGTGAAAAGGAGAAAATGTTTGATGAAACCTTAATCCAGCAGCAGTAGAAAGGAGCATCCTTCGCATGAGGCATTATACTGGCCCCCTAACTTTCTGTGGTCATTAATTCCCTACCTTAATGATGAATTTGACCTCATTTATGGAGGTGGTAGCGCATTCCGCCGGCCTGATTGAACCAGGCAGGATGCGCTACCCCTCTATCAGAGCAGCTTTATTTAACCGAAAAGAACAAGTTCAACTGTTGCTTGCAGTAGTCAGATTCTGGTTGCTCTCTGAAGCTAAGCAGGCCCAAGTCTACTCTATGCAAGTATGGGAGACCCTTTGTGCAAAACTAGCTTCCTGCTGGAGATAGTTTTAGTCCAGCCAGCAGAGGTTGCTCATTCCCTGACATGTACTTTAGTTTCCAAAAGTCCAAATATACAAAAATGACTTCTGCGGTGTAAGGCTTTTGATGAAGCATTAAACCGCCCCATGTAAAAATGAGTGTCCTTCGGATGAGGCATTAAACAGGCCTCCTGACTTTCTGTGGTCATTAACTCCCTACCTTAATGATGAATTTGACCTCATTTATGGAGGTGGTAGCGCAATCTGCTGGCCTTATAGAGCCTGGCAGGATGCACTACCTTTGTGAAAAGCTAGTCTGGCCAGCATGGGGTGCTCTTTCCCTGTCATGTACCTATGGGATCAAAAGCCCTAATACAACAAGGCAGATTCCGGGCGTTGAAAAGGAGCAAATGTTTTTTTGAAACCTTAATCCAGCCCTTGTAAAAAGAAGCATCTTTCGGATGAGGCAATAAACTGGCCTCCTGACCTTTAGTGCTCATGAATTCCCCTCCTTAATTATGAATTTGACCTCATTTATGGAGGTGGTAGCGCATTCCGCTGGCCTTATAGAGCCTGGCAGGATGCGCTACCTTTGTGAAAAACTAGTCTGGCCAGCAGGGAGGGCTCTTTCCCTGACATGTACTTATGGGTAAAAAAGTCCTAATACAACGAGGCAGATTCCAGGCCGTGAAAAGGAGCAAATGTTTGATGAAACCTTAATCCGGCAGCTGTAAAAAGGAGCGTCCTTCGGATGAGGCTATAAACTGGCCTCCTGATCTTTTGTACTCATGAATTCCCCTCCTTAATTATGTATTTGACCTCATTTATGGAGGTGGTAGCGCATTCCGCCGGCCTTATAGAGCCTGGCAGGATGCGCTACCTTTGTGAAAAAATAGTCTGGCCAGCAGGGGGGGCTCTTTCCCTGACATGTACCTATGGGGTCAAACGTCCTAATACAACGAGGCAGATTCCAGGCCGGGAAAAGGAGCAAATGTTTTTATGAAACCTTAATCCGGTCCCTGTAAAAAGGAGTGTCCTTCGCATGAGGCATTAAACTGGCCTCCTGACTTTCTGTGGTCATTAATTCTCTACCTTACTTATGAGTTTGACCTCATTTATGGAGGTGGTAGCGCATTCCGCCGGCCTGATTGAACCAGTCAGGATGCGCTACCCCTCTATCAGAGCAGCTTCATTTAACCGAAAAGAACAAGTTCAACTGTTGCTTGCAGTAGTCAGATTCTGGTTGCTCTCTGAAGCTAAGCAGGCCAAAGTCTACTCTATGCAAGTATGGGAGACCCTTTGTGCAAAACTAGCTTCCTGCTGGAGATAGTTTTAGTCCAGCCAGCAGAGGTTGCTCATTCCCTGACATGTACTTTTGGTTCCAAAAGTCCAGATATACAAAAATGACTTCTGCGGTGGAAGGCTTTTGATGAAGCATTAAACCGCCCTATGTAAAAATGAGTATCCTTCGGATGAGGCATTAAACAGGCCTCCTGACTTTCTGTGGTCATTAATTCCCTACCTTAATGATGAATTTGACCTCATTTATGGAGGTGGTAGCGCAATCTGCCGGCCTTATAGAGCCTGGCAGGATGCGCTACCTTTGTGAAAAGCTAGTCTGGCCAGCATGGGGTGCTCTTTTCCTGTCATGTACCTATGGGATCAAAAGCCCTAATACAACGAGGCAGATTCCGGGCCTTGAAAAGGAGCAAATGTTTTTTTGAAACCTGAATCCGGCAGCTGTAAAAAGGAGCGTCCTTCGGATGAGGCAATAAACTGGCCTTCTGATCTTTTGTACTCATGAATTCCCCTCCTTAATTATGTATTTGACCTTATTTATGGAGGTGGTAGCGCATTCCGCCGGCCTTATAGAGCCTGGCAGGATGCGCTACCTTTGTGAAAAACTAGTCTGGCCAGCAGGGGGGGCTCTTTCCCTGACATGTACCTATGGGGTCAAACGTCCTAATACAACGAGGCAGATTCCAGGCCCTGAAAAGGAGCAAATGTTTTTATGAAACCTTAATCCGGTCCCTGTAAAAAGGAGTGTCCTTCGCATGAGGCATTAAACTGGCCTCCTGACTTTCTGTGGTCATTAATTCTCTACCTTAATTATGAGTTTGACCTCATTTATGGAGGTGGTAGCGCATTCCGCCGGCCTGATTGAACCAGGCAGGATGCGCTACCCCTCTATCAGAGCAGCTTCATTTAACCGAAAAGAGCAAGTTCAACTGTTGCTTGCAGTAGTCAGATTCTGGTTGCTCTCTGAAGCTAAGCAGGCCCAAGTCTACTCTATGCAAGTATGGGAGACCCTTTGTGCAAAACTAGCTTCCTGCTGGAGATAGTTTTAGTCCAGCCAGCAGAGGTTGCTCATTCCCTTACATGTACTTTTGGTTCCAAAAGTCCAGATATACAAAAATGACTTCTGCGGTGGAAGGCTTTTGATGAAGCATTAAACCGCCCTATGTAAAAATGAGTATCCTTCGGATGAGGCATTAAACAGGCCTCCTGACTTTCTGTGGTCATTAATTCCCTACCTTAATGATGAATTTGACCTCATTTATGGAGGTGGTAGCGCAATCTGCCGGCCTTATAGAGCCTGGCAGGATGCGCTACCTTTGTGAAAAGCTAGTCTGGCCAGCATGGGGTGCTCTTTTCCTGTCATGTACCTATGGGATCAAAAGCCCTAATACAATGAGGCAGATTCCGGGCCTTGAAAAGGAGCAAATGTTTTTTTGAAACCTGAATCCGGCAGCTGTAAAAAGGAGCGTCCTTCGGATGAGGCAATAAACTGGCCTTCTGATCTTTTGTACTCATGAATTCCCCTCCTTAATTATGTATTTGACCTCATTTATGGAGGTGGTAGCGCATTCCGCCGGCCTTATAGAGCCTGGCAGGATGCGCTACCTTTGTGAAAAACTAGTCTGGCCAGCAGGGGGGGCTCTTTCCCTGACATGTACCTATGGGGTCAAACGTCCTAATACAACGAGGCAGATTCCAGGCCCTGAAAAGGAGCAAATGTTTTTATGAAACCTTAATCCGGTCCCTGTAAAAAGGAGTGTCCTTCGCATGAGGCATTAAACTGGCCTCCTGACTTTCTGTGGTCATTAATTCTCTACCTTAATTATGAGTTTGACCTCATTTATGGAGGTGGTAGCGCATTCCGCCGGCCTGATTGAACCAGGCAGGATGCGCTACCCCTCTATCAGAGCAGCTTCATTTAACCGAAAAGAGCAAGTTCAACTGTTGCTTGCAGTAGTCAGATTCTGGTTGCTCTCTGAAGCTAAGCAGGCCCAAGTCTACTCTATGCAAGTATGGGAGACCCTTTGTGCAAAACTAGCTTCCTGCTGGAGATAGTTTTAGTCCAGCCAGCAGAGGTTGCTCATTCCCTGACATGTACTTTCGGTTCCAAAAGTCCAGATATACAAAAATGACTTCTGCGGTGGAAGGCTTTTGATGAAGCATTAAACCGCCCTATGTAAAAATGAGTATCCTTCGGATGAGGCATTAAACAGGCCTCCTGACTTTCTGTGGTCATTAATTCCCTACCTTAATGATGAATTTGACCTCATTTATGGAGGTGGTAGCGCAATCTGCCGGCCTTATAGAGCCTGGCAGGATGCGCTACCTTTGTGAAAAGCTAGTCTGGCCAGCATGGGGTGCTCTTTTCCTGTCATGTACCTATGGGATCAAAAGCCCTAATACAACGAGGCAGATTCCGGGCCTTGAAAAGGAGCAAATGTTTTTTTGAAACCTGAATCCGGCAGCAGTAAAAAGGAGCGTCCTTCGGATGAGGCAATAAACTGGCCTTCTGATCTTTTGTACTCATGAATTCCCCTCCTTAATTATGTATTTGACCTCATTTATGGAGGTGGTAGCGCATTCCGCCGGCCTTATAGAGCCTGGCAGGATGCGCTACCTTTGTGAAAAACTAGTCTGGCCAGCAGGGGGGGCTCTTTCCCTGACATGTACCTATGGGGTCAAACGTCCTAATACAACGAGGCAGATTCCAGGCCCTGAAAAGGAGCAAATGTTTTTATGAAACCTTAATCCGGTCCCTGTAAAAAGGAGTGTCCTTCGCATGAGGCATTAAACTGGCCTCCTGACTTTCTGTGGTCATTAATTCTCTACCTTAATTATGAGTTTGACCTCATTTATGGAGGTGGTAGCGCATTCCGCCGGCCTGATTGAACCAGGCAGGATGCGCTACCCCTCTATCAGAGCAGCTTCATTTAACCGAAAAGAGCAAGTTCAACTGTTGCTTGCAGTAGTCAGATTCTGGTTGCTCTCTGAAGCTAAGCAGGCCCAAGTCTACTCTATGCAAGTATGGGAGACCCTTTGTGCAAAACTAGCTTCCTGCTGGAGATAGTTTTAGTCCAGCCAGCAGAGGTTGCTCATTCCCTGACATGTACTTTCGGTTCCAAAAGTCCAGATATACAAAAATGACTTCTGCGGTGGAAGGCTTTTGATGAAGCATTAAACCGCCCTATGTAAAAATGAGTATCCTTCGGATGAGGCATTAAACAGGCCTCCTGACTTTCTGTGGTCATTAATTCCCTACCTTAATGATGAATTTGACCTCATTTATGGAGGTGGTAGCGCAATCTGCCGGCCTTATAGAGCCTGGCAGGATGCGCTACCTTTGTGAAAAGCTAGTCTGGCCAGCATGGGGTGCTCTTTTCCTGTCATGTACCTATGGGATCAAAAGCCCTAATACAACGAGGCAGATTCCGGGCCTTGAAAAGGAGCAAATGTTTTTTTAAAAACCTGAATCCAGCCCTTGTAAAAAGAAGCATCTTTCGGATGAGGCAATAAACTGGCCTCCTGACCTTTAGTGCTCATGAATTCCCCTCCTTAATTATGAATTTGACCTCATTTATGGAGGTGGTAGCGCATTCCGCTGGCCTTATAGAGCCTGGCAGGATGCGCTACCTTTGTGAAAAACTAGTCTGGCCAGCAGGGAGGGCTCTTTCCCTGACATGTACTTATGGGTAAAAAAGTCCTAATACAACGAGGCAGATTCCAGGCCGTGAAAAGGAGCAAATGTTTGATGAAACCTTAATCCGGCAGCTGTAAAAATGAGCGTCCTTCGGATGAGGCAATAATCTGGCCTCCTGATCGTTTGTACTCATGAATTCCCCTCCTTAATTATGTATTTGACCTCATTTATGGAGGTGGTAGCGCATTCCGCCGGCCTTATAGAGCCTGGCAGGATGCGCTACCTTTGTGAAAAACTAGTCTGGCCAGCAGGGGGGGCTCTTTCCCTGACATGTACCTATGGGGTCAAACGTCCTAATACAACGAGGCAGATTCCAGGCCGTGAAAAGGAGCAAATGTTTTTATGAAACCTTAATCCGGTCCCTGTAAAAAGGAGTGTCCTTCGCATGAGGCATTAAACTGGCCTCCTGACTTTCTGTGGTCATTAATTCTCTACCTTACTTATGAGTTTGACCTCATTTATGGAGGTGGTAGCGCATTCCGCCGGCCTGATTGAACCAGGCAGGATGCGCTACCCCTCTATCAGAGCAGCTTCATTTAACCGAAAAGAACAAGTTCAACTGTTGCTTGCAGTAGTCAGATTCTGGTTGCTCTCTGAAGCTAAGCAGGCCCAAGTCTACTCTATGCAAGTATGGGAGACCCTTTGTGCAAAACTAGCTTCCTGCTGGAGATAGTTTTAGTCCAGCCAGCAGAGGTTGCTCATTCCCTGACATGTACTTTCGGTTCCAAAAGTCCAGATATACAAAAATGACTTCTGCGGTGGAAGGCTTTTGATGAAGCATTAAACCGCCCTATGTAAAAATGAGTATCCTTCGGATGAGGCATTAAACAGGCCTCCTGACTTTCTGTGGTCATTAATTCCCTACCTTAATGATGAATTTGACCTCATTTATGGAGGTGGTAGCGCAATCTGCCGGCCTTATAGAGCCTGGCAGGATGCGCTACCTTTGTGAAAAGCTAGTCTGGCCAGCATGGGGTGCTCTTTTCCTGTCATGTACCTATGGGATCAAAAGCCCTAATACAACGAGGCAGATTCCAGGCCTTGAAAAGGAGCAAATGTTTTTTTGAAACCTGAATCCAGCCCTTGTAAAAAGAAGCATCTTTCGGATGAGGCAATAAACTGGCCTCCTGACCTTTAGTGCTCATGAATTCCCCTCCTTAATTATGAATTTGACCTCATTTATGGAGGTGGTAGCGCATTCCGCTGGCCTTATAGAGCCTGGCAGGATGCGCTACCTTTGTGAAAAACTAGTCTGGCCAGCAGGGAGGGCTCTTTCCCTGACATGTACTTATGGGTAAAAAAGTCCTAATACAACGAGGCAGATTCCAGGCCGTGAAAAGGAGCAAATGTTTGATGAAACCTTAATCCGGTCCCTGTAAAAAGGAGTGTCCTTCGCATGAGGCATTAAACTGGCCTCCTGACTTTCTGTGGTCATTAATTCTCTACCTTACTTATGAGTTTGATCTCATTTATGGAGGTGGTAGCACATTCCGCCGGCCTGATTGAACCTGTCAGGATGCGCTACCCCTCTATCAGAGCAGCTTCATTCAATCAAAAAGAAAAAGTTCAACTGTTACTTGCAGTAGTCAGATTCTGGTTACTCTCTAAAGCTAAGCAGGCCCAAGCCTGCTCTGTGCATGGATGGGAGGCCCTTTGTGGAAAACTAGTTTTCTGCTGTAGATAGTTTTAGTCCAGCCAGCAGGGGTTGCTCATTCCATGACATGTACTTTAGGTTCCAAAAGTCCAAGTATGCAAAAATGAGCATTAAACCGCCCCATGTAAAAATGAGTGTCCTTCGGATGAGGCATTAAACAGGCCTCCTGACTTTCTGTGGTCATTAACTGCCTACCTTAATGATGAATTTGACCTCATTTATGGAGGTGGTAGCACAATCTGCCGGCCTTATAGAGCCTGGCGGGATGCGCTACCTTTGTGAAAAGCAAGTCTGGCCAGCATGGGGTGCTCTTTTCCTGTCATGTACCTATGGGATCAAAAGCCCTAATACAATGAGGCAGATTCCGGGCCTTGAAAAGGAGCAAATGTTTTTTTGAAACCTTAATCCAGCTCTTGAAAAAAAGAAGCATCTTTCGGATGAGGCAATAAACTGGCCTCCTGACCTTTAGTGCTCATGAATTCCCCTCCTTAATTATGAATTTGACCTCATTTATGGAGGTGGTAGCACAATCTGCCGGCCTTATAGAGCCTGGCAGGATGCGCTACCTTTGTGAAAAACTAGTCTGGTTAACATGGGGGGCTCTTTCCCTGACATGTACCTATGGATAAAAAAGTCCTAATACAACAAGGCAGATTCCAGGCCGTGAAAAGGAGAAAATGTTTGATGAAACCTTAATCCGGCAGCTGTAAAAATGAGCGTCCTTCGGATGAGGCAATAATCTGGCCTCCTGATCGTTTGTACTCATGAATTCCCCTCCTTAATTATGTATTTGACCTCATTTATGGAGGTGGTAGCGCATTCCGCCGGCCTTATAGAGCCTGGCAGGATGCGCTACCTTTGTGAAAAACTAGTCTGGCCAGCAGGGGGGGCTCTTTCCCTGACATGTACCTATGGGGTCAAACGTCCTAATACAACGAGGCAGATTCCAGGCCGTGAAAAGGAGCAAATGTTTTTCTGAAACCTTAATCCGGACCCTGTAAAAAGGAGTGTCCTTCACATGAGGCATTAAACTGGCCTCCTGACTTTCTGTGGTCATTAATTCCCTACCTTAATTATGAATTTGACCTCATTTATGGAGGTGGTAGCACATTCCGCCGGCCTGATTGAACCTGTCAGGATGCGCTACCCCTCTATCAGAGCAGCTTCATTTAATCAAAAAGAAAAAGTTCAACTGTTACTTGCAGTAGTCAGATTCTGGTTACTCTCTAAAGCTAAGCAGGCCCAAGCCTGCTCTGTGCATGGATGGGAGGCCCTTTGTGGAAAACTAGTTTTCTGCTGTAGATAGTTTTAGTCCAGCCAGCAGGGGTTGCTCATTCCATGACATGTACTTTAGGTTCCAAAAGTCCAAGTATACAAAAATGAGCATTAAACCGCCCCATGTAAAAATGAGTGTCCTTCGGATGAGGCATTAAACAGGCCTCCTGACTTTCTGTGGTCATTAACTGCCTACCTTAATGATGAATTTGACCTCATTTATGGAGGTGGTAGCACAATCTGCCGGCCTTATAGAGCCTGGCGGGATGCGCTACCTTTGTGAAAAGCTAGTCTGGCCAGCATGGGGTGCTCTTTTCCTGTCATGTACCTATGGGATCAAAAGCCCTAATACAACGAAGCAGATTCCGGGCCTTAAAAAGGAGCAAATGTTTTTTAGAAACCTTAATCCAGCCCTTGTAAAAGAGAAGCATCTTTCGGATGAGGCAATAAACTGGCCTCCTGACCTTTAGTGCTCATGAATTCCCCTCCTTAATTATGAATTTGACCTCATTTATGGAGGTGGTAGCGCATTCCGCTGGCCTTATAGAGCCTGGCAGGATGCGCTACCTTTGTGAAAAACTAGTCTGGCCAACAGGGGGGGCTCTTTCCCTGACATGTACCTATGGATAAAAAAGTCCTAATACAACAAGGCAGATTCCAGGCCGTGAAAAGGAGAAAATGTTTGATGAAACCTTAATCCGGCAGCTGTAAAAAGGAGCGTCCTTCGGATGAGGCAATAAACTGGCCTCCTGACTTTCTGTGGTCATTAATTCCCTACCTTAATTATGAATTTGACCTCATTTATGGAGGTGGTAGCGCATTCCGCTGGCCTTATAGAGCCTGGCAGGATGCGCTACCTTTGTGAAAAACTAGTCTGGCCAACAGGGGGGGCTCTTTCCCTGACATGTACCTATGGATAAAAAAGTCCTAATACAACAAGGCAGATTCCAGGCCGTGAAAAGGAGAAAATGTTTGATGAAACCTTAATCCAGCAGCAGTAGAAAGGAGCATCCTTCGCATGAGGCATTATACTGGCCCCCTAACTTTCTGTGGTCATTAATTCCCTACCTTAATGATGAATTTGACCTCATTTATGGAGGTGGTAGCGCATTCCGCCGGCCTGATTGAACCAGGCAGGATGCGCTACCCCTCTATCAGAGCAGCTTTATTTAACCGAAAAGAACAAGTTCAACTGTTGCTTGCAGTAGTCAGATTCTGGTTGCTCTCTGAAGCTAAGCAGGCCCAAGTCTACTCTATGCAAGTATGGGAGACCCTTTGTGCAAAACTAGCTTCCTGCTGGAGATAGTTTTAGTCCAGCCAGCAGAGGTTGCTCATTCCCTGACATGTACTTTAGTTTCCAAAAGTCCAAATATACAAAAATGACTTCTGCGGTGTAAGGCTTTTGATGAAGCATTAAACCGCCCCATGTAAAAATGAGTGTCCTTCGGATGAGGCATTAAACAGGCCTCCTGACTTTCTGTGGTCATTAACTCCCTACCTTAATGATGAATTTGACCTCATTTATGGAGGTGGTAGCGCAATCTGCTGGCCTTATAGAGCCTGGCAGGATGCACTACCTTTGTGAAAAGCTAGTCTGGCCAGCATGGGGTGCTCTTTCCCTGTCATGTACCTATGGGATCAAAAGCCCTAATACAACAAGGCAGATTCCGGGCGTTGAAAAGGAGCAAATGTTTTTTTGAAACCTTAATCCAGCCCTTGTAAAAAGAAGCATCTTTCGGATGAGGCAATAAACTGGCCTCCTGACCTTTAGTGCTCATGAATTCCCCTCCTTAATTATGAATTTGACCTCATTTATGGAGGTGGTAGCGCATTCCGCTGGCCTTATAGAGCCTGGCAGGATGCGCTACCTTTGTGAAAAACTAGTCTGGCCAGCAGGGAGGGCTCTTTCCCTGACATGTACTTATGGGTAAAAAAGTCCTAATACAACGAGGCAGATTCCAGGCCGTGAAAAGGAGCAAATGTTTGATGAAACCTTAATCCGGCAGCTGTAAAAAGGAGCGTCCTTCGGATGAGGCTATAAACTGGCCTCCTGATCTTTTGTACTCATGAATTCCCCTCCTTAATTATGTATTTGACCTCATTTATGGAGGTGGTAGCGCATTCCGCCGGCCTTATAGAGCCTGGCAGGATGCGCTACCTTTGTGAAAAAATAGTCTGGCCAGCAGGGGGGGCTCTTTCCCTGACATGTACCTATGGGGTCAAACGTCCTAATACAACGAGGCAGATTCCAGGCCGGGAAAAGGAGCAAATGTTTTTATGAAACCTTAATCCGGTCCCTGTAAAAAGGAGTGTCCTTCGCATGAGGCATTAAACTGGCCTCCTGACTTTCTGTGGTCATTAATTCTCTACCTTACTTATGAGTTTGACCTCATTTATGGAGGTGGTAGCGCATTCCGCCGGCCTGATTGAACCAGTCAGGATGCGCTACCCCTCTATCAGAGCAGCTTCATTTAACCGAAAAGAACAAGTTCAACTGTTGCTTGCAGTAGTCAGATTCTGGTTGCTCTCTGAAGCTAAGCAGGCCAAAGTCTACTCTATGCAAGTATGGGAGACCCTTTGTGCAAAACTAGCTTCCTGCTGGAGATAGTTTTAGTCCAGCCAGCAGAGGTTGCTCATTCCCTGACATGTACTTTTGGTTCCAAAAGTCCAGATATACAAAAATGACTTCTGCGGTGGAAGGCTTTTGATGAAGCATTAAACCGCCCTATGTAAAAATGAGTATCCTTCGGATGAGGCATTAAACAGGCCTCCTGACTTTCTGTGGTCATTAATTCCCTACCTTAATGATGAATTTGACCTCATTTATGGAGGTGGTAGCGCAATCTGCCGGCCTTATAGAGCCTGGCAGGATGCGCTACCTTTGTGAAAAGCTAGTCTGGCCAGCATGGGGTGCTCTTTTCCTGTCATGTACCTATGGGATCAAAAGCCCTAATACAACGAGGCAGATTCCGGGCCTTGAAAAGGAGCAAATGTTTTTTTGAAACCTGAATCCGGCAGCTGTAAAAAGGAGCGTCCTTCGGATGAGGCAATAAACTGGCCTTCTGATCTTTTGTACTCATGAATTCCCCTCCTTAATTATGTATTTGACCTTATTTATGGAGGTGGTAGCGCATTCCGCCGGCCTTATAGAGCCTGGCAGGATGCGCTACCTTTGTGAAAAACTAGTCTGGCCAGCAGGGGGGGCTCTTTCCCTGACATGTACCTATGGGGTCAAACGTCCTAATACAACGAGGCAGATTCCAGGCCCTGAAAAGGAGCAAATGTTTTTATGAAACCTTAATCCGGTCCCTGTAAAAAGGAGTGTCCTTCGCATGAGGCATTAAACTGGCCTCCTGACTTTCTGTGGTCATTAATTCTCTACCTTAATTATGAGTTTGACCTCATTTATGGAGGTGGTAGCGCATTCCGCCGGCCTGATTGAACCAGGCAGGATGCGCTACCCCTCTATCAGAGCAGCTTCATTTAACCGAAAAGAGCAAGTTCAACTGTTGCTTGCAGTAGTCAGATTCTGGTTGCTCTCTGAAGCTAAGCAGGCCCAAGTCTACTCTATGCAAGTATGGGAGACCCTTTGTGCAAAACTAGCTTCCTGCTGGAGATAGTTTTAGTCCAGCCAGCAGAGGTTGCTCATTCCCTTACATGTACTTTTGGTTCCAAAAGTCCAGATATACAAAAATGACTTCTGCGGTGGAAGGCTTTTGATGAAGCATTAAACCGCCCTATGTAAAAATGAGTATCCTTCGGATGAGGCATTAAACAGGCCTCCTGACTTTCTGTGGTCATTAATTCCCTACCTTAATGATGAATTTGACCTCATTTATGGAGGTGGTAGCGCAATCTGCCGGCCTTATAGAGCCTGGCAGGATGCGCTACCTTTGTGAAAAGCTAGTCTGGCCAGCATGGGGTGCTCTTTTCCTGTCATGTACCTATGGGATCAAAAGCCCTAATACAATGAGGCAGATTCCGGGCCTTGAAAAGGAGCAAATGTTTTTTTGAAACCTGAATCCGGCAGCTGTAAAAAGGAGCGTCCTTCGGATGAGGCAATAAACTGGCCTTCTGATCTTTTGTACTCATGAATTCCCCTCCTTAATTATGTATTTGACCTCATTTATGGAGGTGGTAGCGCATTCCGCCGGCCTTATAGAGCCTGGCAGGATGCGCTACCTTTGTGAAAAACTAGTCTGGCCAGCAGGGGGGGCTCTTTCCCTGACATGTACCTATGGGGTCAAACGTCCTAATACAACGAGGCAGATTCCAGGCCCTGAAAAGGAGCAAATGTTTTTATGAAACCTTAATCCGGTCCCTGTAAAAAGGAGTGTCCTTCGCATGAGGCATTAAACTGGCCTCCTGACTTTCTGTGGTCATTAATTCTCTACCTTAATTATGAGTTTGACCTCATTTATGGAGGTGGTAGCGCATTCCGCCGGCCTGATTGAACCAGGCAGGATGCGCTACCCCTCTATCAGAGCAGCTTCATTTAACCGAAAAGAGCAAGTTCAACTGTTGCTTGCAGTAGTCAGATTCTGGTTGCTCTCTGAAGCTAAGCAGGCCCAAGTCTACTCTATGCAAGTATGGGAGACCCTTTGTGCAAAACTAGCTTCCTGCTGGAGATAGTTTTAGTCCAGCCAGCAGAGGTTGCTCATTCCCTGACATGTACTTTCGGTTCCAAAAGTCCAGATATACAAAAATGACTTCTGCGGTGGAAGGCTTTTGATGAAGCATTAAACCGCCCTATGTAAAAATGAGTATCCTTCGGATGAGGCATTAAACAGGCCTCCTGACTTTCTGTGGTCATTAATTCCCTACCTTAATGATGAATTTGACCTCATTTATGGAGGTGGTAGCGCAATCTGCCGGCCTTATAGAGCCTGGCAGGATGCGCTACCTTTGTGAAAAGCTAGTCTGGCCAGCATGGGGTGCTCTTTTCCTGTCATGTACCTATGGGATCAAAAGCCCTAATACAACGAGGCAGATTCCGGGCCTTGAAAAGGAGCAAATGTTTTTTTGAAACCTGAATCCGGCAGCAGTAAAAAGGAGCGTCCTTCGGATGAGGCAATAAACTGGCCTTCTGATCTTTTGTACTCATGAATTCCCCTCCTTAATTATGTATTTGACCTCATTTATGGAGGTGGTAGCGCATTCCGCCGGCCTTATAGAGCCTGGCAGGATGCGCTACCTTTGTGAAAAACTAGTCTGGCCAGCAGGGGGGGCTCTTTCCCTGACATGTACCTATGGGGTCAAACGTCCTAATACAACGAGGCAGATTCCAGGCCCTGAAAAGGAGCAAATGTTTTTATGAAACCTTAATCCGGTCCCTGTAAAAAGGAGTGTCCTTCGCATGAGGCATTAAACTGGCCTCCTGACTTTCTGTGGTCATTAATTCTCTACCTTAATTATGAGTTTGACCTCATTTATGGAGGTGGTAGCGCATTCCGCCGGCCTGATTGAACCAGGCAGGATGCGCTACCCCTCTATCAGAGCAGCTTCATTTAACCGAAAAGAGCAAGTTCAACTGTTGCTTGCAGTAGTCAGATTCTGGTTGCTCTCTGAAGCTAAGCAGGCCCAAGTCTACTCTATGCAAGTATGGGAGACCCTTTGTGCAAAACTAGCTTCCTGCTGGAGATAGTTTTAGTCCAGCCAGCAGAGGTTGCTCATTCCCTGACATGTACTTTCGGTTCCAAAAGTCCAGATATACAAAAATGACTTCTGCGGTGGAAGGCTTTTGATGAAGCATTAAACCGCCCTATGTAAAAATGAGTATCCTTCGGATGAGGCATTAAACAGGCCTCCTGACTTTCTGTGGTCATTAATTCCCTACCTTAATGATGAATTTGACCTCATTTATGGAGGTGGTAGCGCAATCTGCCGGCCTTATAGAGCCTGGCAGGATGCGCTACCTTTGTGAAAAGCTAGTCTGGCCAGCATGGGGTGCTCTTTTCCTGTCATGTACCTATGGGATCAAAAGCCCTAATACAACGAGGCAGATTCCGGGCCTTGAAAAGGAGCAAATGTTTTTTTAAAAACCTGAATCCAGCCCTTGTAAAAAGAAGCATCTTTCGGATGAGGCAATAAACTGGCCTCCTGACCTTTAGTGCTCATGAATTCCCCTCCTTAATTATGAATTTGACCTCATTTATGGAGGTGGTAGCGCATTCCGCTGGCCTTATAGAGCCTGGCAGGATGCGCTACCTTTGTGAAAAACTAGTCTGGCCAGCAGGGAGGGCTCTTTCCCTGACATGTACTTATGGGTAAAAAAGTCCTAATACAACGAGGCAGATTCCAGGCCGTGAAAAGGAGCAAATGTTTGATGAAACCTTAATCCGGCAGCTGTAAAAATGAGCGTCCTTCGGATGAGGCAATAATCTGGCCTCCTGATCGTTTGTACTCATGAATTCCCCTCCTTAATTATGTATTTGACCTCATTTATGGAGGTGGTAGCGCATTCCGCCGGCCTTATAGAGCCTGGCAGGATGCGCTACCTTTGTGAAAAACTAGTCTGGCCAGCAGGGGGGGCTCTTTCCCTGACATGTACCTATGGGGTCAAACGTCCTAATACAACGAGGCAGATTCCAGGCCGTGAAAAGGAGCAAATGTTTTTCTGAAACCTTAATCCGGACCCTGTAAAAAGGAGTGTCCTTCACATGAGGCATTAAACTGGCCTCCTGACTTTCTGTGGTCATTAATTCCCTACCTTAATTATGAATTTGACCTCATTTATGGAGGTGGTAGCACATTCCGCCGGCCTGATTGAACCTGTCAGGATGCGCTACCCCTCTATCAGAGCAGCTTCATTCAATCAAAAAGAAAAAGTTCAACTGTTACTTGCAGTAGTCAGATTCTGGTTACTCTCTAAAGCTAAGCAGGCCCAAGCCTGCTCTGTGCATGGATAGGAGGCCCTTTGTGGAAAACTAGTTTTCTGCTGTAGATAGTTTTAGTCCAGCCAGCAGGGGTTGCTCATTCCATGACATGTACTTTAGGTTCCAAAAGTCCAAGTATACAAAAATGAGCATTAAACCGCCCCATGTAAAAATGAGTGTCCTTCGGATGAGGCATTAAACAGGCCTCCTGACTTTCTGTGGTCATTAACTGCCTACCTTAATGATGAATTTGACCTCATTTATGGAGGTGGTAGCACAATCTGCCGGCCTTATAGAGCCTGGCGGGATGCGCTACCTTTGTGAAAACCTAGTCTGGCCAGCATGGGGTGCTCTTTTCCTGTCATGTACCTATGGGATCAAAAGCCCTAATACAACGAAGCAGATTCCGGGCCTTGAAAAGGAGCAAATGTTTTTTAGAAACCTTAATCCAGCCCTTGTAAAAAAGAAGCATCTTTCGGATGAGGCAATAAACTGGCCTCCTGACCTTTAGTGCTCATGAATTCCCCTCCTTAATTATGAATTTAACCTTATTTATGGAGGTGGTAGCGCATTCCGCTGGCCTTATAGAGCCTGGCAGGATGCGCTACCTTTGTGAAAAACTAGTCTGGCCAACAGGGGGGGCTCTTTGCCTGACATGTACCTATGGATAAAAAAGTCCTAATACAACAAGGCAGATTCCAGGCCGTGAAAAGGAGAAAATGTTTGATGAAACCTTAATCCGGCAGCTGTAAAAAGGAGCGTCCTTCGAATGAGGCAATAAACTGGCCTCCTGACTTTCTGTGGTCATTAATTCCCTACCTTAATTATGAATTTGACCTCATTTATGGAGGTGGTAGCGCATTCCGCTGGCCTTATAGAGCCTGGCAGGATGCGCTACCTTTGTGAAAAACTAGTCTGGCCAACAGGGGGGGCTCTTTCCCTGACATGTACCTATGGATAAAAAAGTCCTAATACAACAAGGCAGATTCCAGGCCGTGAAAAGGAGAAAATGTTAGATGAAACCTTAATCCAGCAGCAGTAGAAAGGAGCATCCTTCGCATGAGGCATTATACTGGCCCCCTAACTTTCTGTGGTCATTAATTCCCTACCTTAATGATGAATTTGACCTCATTTATGGAGGTGGTAGCGCATTCCGCCGGCCTGATTGAACCAGGCAGGATGCGCTACCCCTCTATCAGAGCAGCTTCATTTAACCGAAAAGAACAAGTTCAACTGTTGCTTGCAGTAGTCAGATTCTGGTTGCTCTCTGAAGCTAAGCAGGCCCAAGTCTACTCTATGCAAGTATGGGAGACCCTTTGTGCAAAACTAGCTTCCTGCTGGAGATAGTTTTAGTCCAGCCAGCAGAGGTTGCTCATTCCCTGACATGTACTTTAGTTTCCAAAAGTCCAAATATACAAAAATGACTTCTGCGGTGTAAGGCTTTTGATGAAGCATTAAACCGCCCCATGTAAAAATGAGTGTCCTTCGGATGAGGCATTAAACAGGCCTCCTGACTTTCTGTGGTCATTAACTCCCTACCTTAATGATGAATTTGACCTCATTTATGGAGGTGGTAGCGCAATCTGCTGGCCTTATAGAGCCTGGCAGGATGCACTACCTTTGTGAAAAGCTAGTCTGGCCAGCATGGGGTGCTCTTTCCCTGTCATGTACCTATGGGATCAAAAGCCCTAATACAACAAGGCAGATTCCGGGCCTTGAAAAGGAGCAAATGTTTTTTTGAAACCTTAATCCAGCCCTTGTAAAAAGAAGCATCTTTCGGATGAGGCAATAAACTGGCCTCCTGACCTTTAGTGCTCATGAATTCCCCTCCTTAATTATGAATTTGACCTCATTTATGGAGGTGGTAGCGCATTCCGCTGGCCTTATAGAGCCTGGCAGGATGCGCTACCTTTGTGAAAAACTAGTCTGGCCAGCAGGGAGGGCTCTTTCCCTGACATGTACTTATGGGTAAAAAAGTCCTAATACAACGAGGCAGATTCCGGGCCTTGAAAAGGAGCAAATGTTTTTTTGAAACCTGAATCCGGCAGCTGTAAAAAGGAGCGTCCTTCGGATGAGGCAATAAACTGGCCTCCTGATCTTTTGTACTCATGAATTCCCCTCCTTAATTATGTATTTGACCTCATTTATGGAGGTGGTAGCGCATTCCGCCGGCCTTATAGAGCCTGGCAGGATGCGCTACCTTTGTGAAAAACTAGTCTGGCCAGCAGGGGGGGCTCTTTCCCTGACATGTACCTATGGGGTCAAACGTCCTAATACAACGAGGCAGATTCCAGGCCTTGAAAAGGAGCAAATGTTTTTATGAAACCTTAATCCGGTCCCTGTAAAAAGGAGTGTCCTTCGCATGAGGCATTAAACTGGCCTCCTGACTTTCTGTGGTCATTAATTCTCTACCTTACTTATGAGTTTGACCTCATTTATGGAGGTGGTAGCGCATTCCGCCGGCCTGATTGAACCAGGCAGGATGCGCTACCCCTCTATCAGAGCAGCTTCATTTAACCGAAAAGAGCAAGTTCAACTGTTGCTTGCAGTAGTCAGATTCTGGTTGCTCTCTGAAGCTAAGCAGGCCCAAGTCTACTCTATGCAAGTATGGGAGACCCTTTGTGCAAAACTAGCTTCCTGCTGGAGATAGTTTTAGTCCAGCCAGCAGAGGTTGCTCATTCCCTGACATGTACTTTCGGTTCCAAAAGTCCAGATATACAAAAATGACTTCTGCGGTGGAAGGCTTTTGATGAAGCATTAAACCGCCCTATGTAAAAATGAGTATCCTTCGGATGAGGCATTAAACAGGCCTCCTGACTTTCTGTGGTCATTAATTCCCTACCTTAATGATGAATTTGACCTCATTTATGGAGGTGGTAGCGCAATCTGCCGGCCTTATAGAGCCTGGCAGGATGCGCTACCTTTGTGAAAAGCTAGTCTGGCCAGCATGGGGTGCTCTTTTCCTGTCATGTACCTATGGGATCAAAAGCCCTAATACAACGAGGCAGATTCCGGGCCTTGAAAAGGAGCAAATGTTTTTTTGAAACCTTAATCCAGCCCTTGTAAAAAGAAGCATCTTTCGGATGAGGCAATAAACTGGCCTCCTGACCTTTAGTGCTCATGAATTCCCCTCCTTAATTATGAATTTGACCTCATTTATGGAGGTGGTAGCGCATTCCGCTGGCCTTATAGAGCCTGGCAGGATGCGCTACCTTTGTGAAAAACTAGTCTGGCCAGCAGGGAGGGCTCTTTCCCTGACATGTACATATGGGTAAAAAAGTCCTAATACAACGAGGCAGATTCCAGGCCGTGAAAAGGAGCAAATGTTTGATGAAACCTTAATCCGGCAGCTTTAAAAAGGAGCGTCCTTCGGATGAGGCAATAAACTGGCCTCCTGATCTTTTGTACTCATGAATTCCCCTCCTTAATTATGTATTTGACCTCATTTATGGAGGTGGTAGCGCATTCCGCCGGCCTTATAGAGCCTGGCAGGATGCGCTACCTTTGTGAAAAACTAGTCTGGCCAGCAGGGGGGGCTCTTTCCCTGACATGTACCTATGGGGTCAAACGTCCTAATACAACGAGGCAGATTCCAGGCCGTGAAAAGGAGCAAATGTTTTTATGAAACCTTAATCCGGTCCCTGTAAAAAGGAGTGTCCTTCGCATGAGGCATTAAACTGGCCTCCTGACTTTCTGTGGTCATTAATTCTCTACCTTACTTATGAGTTTGACCTCATTTATGGAGGTGGTAGCGCATTCCGCCGGCCTGATTGAACCAGGCAGGATGCGCTACCCCTCTATCAGAGCAGCTTCATTTAACCGAAAAGAACAAGTTCAACTGTTGCTTGCAGTAGTCAGATTCTGGTTGCTCTCTGAAGCTAAGCAGGCCCAAGTCTACTCTATGCAAGTATGGGAGACCCTTTGTGCAAAACTAGCTTCCTGCTGGAGATAGTTTTAGTCCAGCCAGCAGAGGTTGCTCATTCCCTGACATGTACTTTCGGTTCCAAAAGTCCAGATATACAAAAATGACTTCTGCGGTGGAAGGCTTTTGATGAAGCATTAAACCGCCCTATGTAAAAATGAGTATCCTTCGGATGAGGCATTAAACAGGCCTCCTGACTTTCTGTGGTCATTAATTCCCTACCTTAATGATGAATTTGACCTCATTTATGGAGGTGGTAGCGCAATCTGCCGGCCTTATAGAGCCTGGCAGGATGCGCTACCTTTGTGAAAAGCTAGTCTGGCCAGCATGGGGTGCTCTTTTCCTGTCATGTACCTATGGGATCAAAAGCCCTAATACAACGAGGCAGATTCCAGGCCTTGAAAAGGAGCAAATGTTTTTTTGAAACCTGAATCCAGCCCTTGTAAAAAGAAGCATCTTTCGGATGAGGCAATAAACTGGCCTCCTGACCTTTAGTGCTCATGAATTCCCCTCCTTAATTATGAATTTGACCTCATTTATGGAGGTGGTAGCGCATTCCGCTGGCCTTATAGAGCCTGGCAGGATGCGCTACCTTTGTGAAAAACTAGTCTGGCCAGCAGGGAGGGCTCTTTCCCTGACATGTACTTATGGGTAAAAAAGTCCTAATACAACGAGGCAGATTCCAGGCCGTGAAAAGGAGCAAATGTTTGATGAAACCTTAATCCGGCAGCTGTAAAAATGAGCGTCCTTCGGATGAGGCAATAATCTGGCCTCCTGATCGTTTGTACTCATGAATTCCCCTCCTTAATTATGTATTTGACCTCATTTATGGAGGTGGTAGCGCATTCCGCCGGCCTTATAGAGCCTGGCAGGATGCGCTACCTTTGTGAAAAACTAGTCTGGCCAGCAGGGGGGGCTCTTTCCCTGACATGTACCTATGGGGTCAAACGTCCTAATACAACGAGGCAGATTCCAGGCCGTGAAAAGGAGCAAATGTTTTTCTGAAACCTTAATCCGGACCCTGTAAAAAGGAGTGTCCTTCACATGAGGCATTAAACTGGCCTCCTGACTTTCTGTGGTCATTAATTCCCTACCTTAATTATGAATTTGACCTCATTTATGGAGGTGGTAGCACATTCCGCCGGCCTGATTGAACCTGTCAGGATGCGCTACCCCTCTATCAGAGCAGCTTCATTCAATCAAAAAGAAAAAGTTCAACTGTTACTTGCAGTAGTCAGATTCTGGTTACTCTCTAAAGCTAAGCAGGCCCAAGCCTACTCTGTGCATGGATGGGAGGCCCTTTGTGGAAAACTAGTTTTCTGCTGTAGATAGTTTTAGTCCAGCCAGCAGGGGTTGCTCATTCCATGACATGTACTTTAGGTTCCAAAAGTCCAAGTATACAAAAATGAGCATTAAACCGCCCCATGTAAAAATGAGTGTCCTTCGGATGAGGCATTAAACAGGCCTCCTGACTTTCTGTGGTCATTAACTGCCTACCTTAATGATGAATTTGACCTCATTTATGGAGGTGGTAGCACAATCTGCCGGCCTTATAGAGCCTGGCGGGATGCGCTACCTTTGTGAAAAGCTAGTCTGGCCAGCATGGGGTGCTCTTTTCCTGTCATGTACCTATGGGATCAAAAGCCCTAATACAACGAAGCAGATTCCGGGCCTTGAAAAGGAGCAAATGTTTTTTAGAAACCTTAATCCAGCCCTTGTAAAAAAGAAGCATCTTTCGGATGAGGCAATAAACTGGCCTCCTGACCTTTAGTGCTCATGAATTCCCCTCCTTAATTATGAATTTGACCTCATTTATGGAGGTGGTAGCGCATTCCGCTGGCCTTATAGAGCCTGGCAGGATGCGCTACCTTTGTGAAAAACTAGTCTGGCCAACAGGGGGGGCTCTTTCCCTGACATGTACCTATGGATAAAAAAGTCCTAATACAACAAGGCAGATTCCAGGCCGTGAAAAGGAGAAAATGTTTGATGAAACCTTAATCCGGCAGCTGTAAAAAGGAGCGTCCTTCGGATGAGGCAATAAACTGGCCTCCTGACTTTCTGTGGTCATTAATTCCCTACCTTAATTATGAATTTGACCTCATTTATGGAGGTGGTAGCGCATTCCGCTGGCCTTATAGAGCCTGGCAGGATGCGCTACCTTTGTGAAAAACTAGTCTGGCCAACAGGGGGGGCTCTTTCCCTGACATGTACCTATGGATAAAAAAGTCCTAATACAACAAGGCAGATTCCAGGCCGTGAAAAGGAGAAAATGTTAGATGAAACCTTAATCCAGCAGCAGTAGAAAGGAGCATCCTTCGCATGAGGCATTATACTGGCCCCCTAACTTTCTGTGGTCATTAATTCCCTACCTTAATGATGAATTTGACCTCATTTATGGAGGTGGTAGCGCATTCCGCCGGCCTGATTGAACCAGGCAGGATGCGCTACCCCTCTATCAGAGCAGCTTCATTTAACCGAAAAGAACAAGTTCAACTGTTGCTTGCAGTAGTCAGATTCTGGTTGCTCTCTGAAGCTAAGCAGGCCCAAGTCTACTCTATGCAAGTATGGGAGACCCTTTGTGCAAAACTAGCTTCCTGCTGGAGATAGTTTTAGTCCAGCCAGCAGAGGTTGCTCATTCCCAGACATGTACTTTAGTTTCCAAAAGTCCAAATATACAAAAATGACTTCTGCGGTGTAAGGCTTTTGATGAAGCATTAAACCGCCCCATGTAAAAATGAGTGTCCTTCGGATGAGGCATTAAACAGGCCTCCTGACTTTCTGTGGTCATTAACTCCCTACCTTAATGATGAATTTGACCTCATTTATGGAGGTGGTAGCGCAATCTGCTGGCCTTATAGAGCCTGGCAGGATGCACTACCTTTGTGAAAAGCTAGTCTGGCCAGCATGGGGTGCTCTTTCCCTGTCATGTACCTATGGGATCAAAAGCCCTAATACAACAAGGCAGATTCCGGGCGTTGAAAAGGAGCAAATGTTTTTTTGAAACCTTAATCCAGCCCTTGTAAAAAGAAGCATCTTTCGGATGAGGCAATAAACTGGCCTCCTGACCTTTAGTGCTCATGAATTCCCCTCCTTAATTATGAATTTGACCTCATTTATGGAGGTGGTAGCGCATTCCGCTGGCCTTATAGAGCCTGGCAGGATGCGCTACCTTTGTGAAAAACTAGTCTGGCCAGCAGGGAGGGCTCTTTCCCTGACATGTACTTATGGGTAAAAAAGTCCTAATACAACGAGGCAGATTCCAGGCCGTGAAAAGGAGCAAATGTTTGATGAAACCTTAATCCGGCAGCTGTAAAAAGGAGCGTCCTTCGGATGAGGCTATAAACTGGCCTCCTGATCTTTTGTACTCATGAATTCCCCTCCTTAATTATGTATTTGACCTCATTTATGGAGGTGGTAGCGCATTCCGCCGGCCTTATAGAGCCTGGCAGGATGCGCTACCTTTGTGAAAAACTAGTCTGGCCAGCAGGGGGGGCTCTTTCCCTGACATGTACCTATGGGGTCAAACGTCCTAATACAACGAGGCAGATTCCAGGCCGGGAAAAGGAGCAAATGTTTTTATGAAACCTTAATCCGGTCCCTGTAAAAAGGAGTGTCCTTCGCATGAGGCATTAAACTGGCCTCCTGACTTTCTGTGGTCATTAATTCTCTACCTTACTTATGAGTTTGACCTCATTTATGGAGGTGGTAGCGCATTCCGCCGGCCTGATTGAACCAGGCAGGATGCGCTACCCCTCTATCAGAGCAGCTTCATTTAACCGAAAAGAACAAGTTCAACTGTTGCTTGCAGTAGTCAGATTCTGGTTGCTCTCTGAAGCTAAGCAGGCCCAAGTCTACTCTATGCAAGTATGGGAGAACCTTTGTGCAAAACTAGCTTCCTGCTGGAGATAGTTTTAGTCCAGCCAGCAGAGGTTGCTCATTCCCTGACATGTACTTTTGGTTCCAAAAGTCCAGATATACAAAAATGACTTCTGCGGTGGAAGGCTTTTGATGAAGCATTAAACCGCCCTATGTAAAAATGAGTATCCTTCGGATGAGGCATTAAACAGGCCTCCTGACTTTCTGTGGTCATTAATTACCTACCTTAATGATGAATTTGACCTCATTTATGGAGGTGGTAGCGCAATCTGCCGGCCTTATAGAGCCTGGCAGGATGCGCTACCTTTGTGAAAAGCTAGTCTGGCCAGCATGGGGTGCTCTTTTCCTGTCATGTACCTATGGGATCAAAAGCCCTAATACAACGAGGCAGATTCCGGGCCTTGAAAAGGAGCAAATGTTTTTTTGAAACCTGAATCCAGCCCTTGTAAAAAGAAGCATCTTTCGGATGAGGCAATAAACTGGCCTCCTGACCTTTAGTGCTCATGAATTCCCCTCCTTAATTATGAATTTGACCTCATTTATGGAGGTGGTAGCGCATTCCGCTGGCCTTATAGAGCCTGGCAGGATGCGCTACCTTTGTGAAAAACTAGTCTGGCCAGCCGGGAGGGCTCTTTCCCTGACATGTACTTATGGGTAAAAAAGTCCTAATACAACGAGGCAGATTCCAGGCCGTGAAAAGGAGCAAATGTTTGATGAAACCTTAATCCGGTCCCTGTAAAAAGGAGTGTCCTTCGCATGAGGCATTAAACTGGCCTCCTGACTTTCTGTGGTCATTAATTCTCTACCTTACTTATGAGTTTGACCTCATTTATGGAGGTGGTAGCGCATTCCGCCGGCCTGATTGAACCAGGCAGGATGCGCTACCCATCTATCAGAGCAGCTTCATTTAACCGAAAAGAACAAGTTCAACTGTTGCTTGCAGTAGTCAGATTCTCGTTGCTCTCTGAAGCTAAGCAGGCCCAAGTCTACTTTATGCAAGTATGGGAGACCCTTTGTGCAAAACTAGCTTCCTGCTGGAGATAGTTTTAGTCCAGCCAGCAGAGGTTGCTCATTCCCTGACATGTACTTTCGGTTCCAAAAGTCCAGATATACAAAAATGACTTCTGCGGTGGAAGGCTTTTGATGAAGCATTAAACCGCCCTATGTAAAAATGAGTATCCTTCGGATGAGGCATTAAACAGGCCTCCTGACTTTCTGTGGTCATTAATTCCCTACCTTAATGATGAATTTGACCTCATTTATGGAGGTGGTAGCGCAATCTGCCGGCCTTATAGAGCCTGGCAGGATGCGCTACCTTTGTGAAAAGCTAGTCTGGCCAGCATGGGGTGCTCTTTTCCTGTCATGTACCTATGGGATCAAAAGCCCTAATACAACGAGGCAGATTCCGGGCCTTGAAAAGGAGCAAATGTTTTTTTAAAAACCTGAATCCAGCCCTTGTAAAAAGAAGCATCTTTCGGATGAGGCAATAAACTGGCCTCCTGACCTTTAGTGCTCATGAATTCCCCTCCTTAATTATGAATTTGACCTCATTTATGGAGGTGGTAGCGCATTCCGCTGGCCTTATAGAGCCTGGCAGGATGCGCTACCTTTGTGAAAAACTAGTCTGGCCAGCAGGGAGGGCTCTTTCCCTGACATGTACTTATGGGTAAAAAAGTCCTAATACAACGAGGCAGATTCCAGGCCGTGAAAAGGAGCAAATGTTTGATGAAACCTTAATCCGGCAGCTGTAAAAATGAGCGTCCTTCGGATGAGGCAATAATCTGGCCTCCTGATCGTTTGTACTCATGAATTCCCCTCCTTAATTATGTATTTGACCTCATTTATGGAGGTGGTAGCGCATTCCGCCGGCCTTATAGAGCCTGGCAGGATGCGCTACCTTTGTGAAAAACTAGTCTGGCCAGCAGGGGGGGCTCTTTCCCTGACATGTACCTATGGGGTCAAACGTCCTAATACAACGAGGCAGATTCCAGGCCGTGAAAAGGAGCAAATGTTTTTCTGAAACCTTAATCCGGACCCTGTAAAAAGGAGTGTCCTTCACATGAGGCATTAAACTGGCCTCCTGACTTTCTGTGGTCATTAATTCCCTACCTTAATTATGAATTTGACCTCATTTATGGAGGTGGTAGCACATTCCGCCGGCCTGATTGAACCTGTCAGGATGCGCTACCCCTCTATCAGAGCAGCTTCATTCAATCAAAAAGAAAAAGTTCAACTGTTACTTGCAGTAGTCAGATTCTGGTTACTCTCTAAAGCTAAGCAGGCCCAAGCCTGCTCTGTGCATGGATAGGAGGCCCTTTGTGGAAAACTAGTTTTCTGCTGTAGATAGTTTTAGTCCAGCCAGCAGGGGTTGCTCATTCCATGACATGTACTTTAGGTTCCAAAAGTCCAAGTATACAAAAATGAGCATTAAACCGCCCCATGTAAAAATGAGTGTCCTTCGGATGAGGCATTAAACAGGCCTCCTGACTTTCTGTGGTCATTAACTGCCTACCTTAATGATGAATTTGACCTCATTTATGGAGGTGGTAGCACAATCTGCCGGCCTTATAGAGCCTGGCGGGATGCGCTACCTTTGTGAAAACCTAGTCTGGCCAGCATGGGGTGCTCTTTTCCTGTCATGTACCTATGGGATCAAAAGCCCTAATACAACGAAGCAGATTCCGGGCCTTGAAAAGGAGCAAATGTTTTTTAGAAACCTTAATCCAGCCCTTGTAAAAAAGAAGCATCTTTCGGATGAGGCAATAAACTGGCCTCCTGACCTTTAGTGCTCATGAATTCCCCTCCTTAATTATGAATTTGACCTCATTTATGGAGGTGGTAGCGCATTCCGCTGGCCTTATAGAGCCTGGCAGGATGCGCTACCTTTGTGAAAAACTAGTCTGGCCAACAGGGGGGGATCTTTCCCTGACATGTACCTATGGATAAAAAAGTCCTAATACAACAAGGCAGATTCCAGGCCGTGAAAAGGAGAAAATGTTTGATGAAACCTTAATCCGGCAGCTGTAAAAAGGAGCGTCCTTCGGATGAGGCAATAAACTGGCCTCCTGACTTTCTGTGGTCATTAATTCCCTACCTTAATTATGAATTTGACCTCATTTATGGAGGTGGTAGCGCATTCCGCTGGCCTTATAGAGCCTGGCAGGATGCGCTACCTTTGTGAAAAACTAGTCTGGCCAACAGGGGGGGCTCTTTCCCTGACATGTACCTATGGATAAAAAAGTCCTAATACAACAAGGCAGATTCCAGGCCGTGAAAAGGAGAAAATGTTAGATGAAACCTTAATCCAGCAGCAGTAGAAAGGAGCATCCTTCGCATGAGGCATTATACTGGCCCCCTAACTTTCTGTGGTCATTAATTCCCTACCTTAATGATGAATTTGACCTCATTTATGGAGGTGGTAGCGCATTCCGCCGGCCTGATTGAACCAGGCAGGATGCGCTACCCCTCTATCAGAGCAGCTTCATTTAACCGAAAAGAACAAGTTCAACTGTTGCTTGCAGTAGTCAGATTCTGGTTGCTCTCTGAAGCTAAGCAGGCCCAAGTCTACTCTATGCAAGTATGGGAGACCCTTTGTGCAAAACTAGCTTCCTGCTGGAGATAGTTTTAGTCCAGCCAGCAGAGGTTGCTCATTCCCTGACATGTACTTTAGTTTCCAAAAGTCCAAATATACAAAAATGACTTCTGCGGTGTAAGGCTTTTGATGAAGCATTAAACCGCCCCATGTAAAAATGAGTGTCCTTCGGATGAGGCATTAAACAGGCCTCCTGACTTTCTGTGGTCATTAACTCCCTACCTTAATGATGAATTTGACCTCATTTATGGAGGTGGTAGCGCAATCTGCTGGCCTTATAGAGCCTGGCAGGATGCACTACCTTTGTGAAAAGCTAGTCTGGCCAGCATGGGGTGCTCTTTCCCTGTCATGTACCTATGGGATCAAAAGCCCTAATACAACAAGGCAGATTCCGGGCCTTGAAAAGGAGCAAATGTTTTTTTGAAACCTTAATCCAGCCCTTGTAAAAAGAAGCATCTTTCGGATGAGGCAATAAACTGGCCTCCTGACCTTTAGTGCTCATGAATTCCCCTCCTTAATTATGAATTTGACCTCATTTATGGAGGTGGTAGCGCATTCCGCTGGCCTTATAGAGCCTGGCAGGATGCGCTACCTTTGTGAAAAACTAGTCTGGCCAGCAGGGAGGGCTCTTTCCCTGACATGTACTTATGGGTAAAAAAGTCCTAATACAACGAGGCAGATTCCGGGCCTTGAAAAGGAGCAAATGTTTTTTTGAAACCTGAATCCGGCAGCTGTAAAAAGGAGCGTCCTTCGGATGAGGCAATAAACTGGCCTCCTGATCTTTTGTACTCATGAATTCCCCTCCTTAATTATGTATTTGACCTCATTTATGGAGGTGGTAGCGCATTCCGCCGGCCTTATAGAGCCTGGCAGGATGCGCTACCTTTGTGAAAAACTAGTCTGGCCAGCAGGGGGGGCTCTTTCCCTGACATGTACCTATGGGGTCAAACGTCCTAATACAACGAGGCAGATTCCAGGCCTTGAAAAGGAGCAAATGTTTTTATGAAACCTTAATCCGGTCCCTGTAAAAAGGAGTGTCCTTCGCATGAGGCATTAAACTGGCCTCCTGACTTTCTGTGGTCATTAATTCTCTACCTTACTTATGAGTTTGACCTCATTTATGGAGGTGGTAGCGCATTCCGCCGGCCTGATTGAACCAGGCAGGATGCGCTACCCCTCTATCAGAGCAGCTTCATTTAACCGAAAAGAGCAAGTTCAACTGTTGCTTGCAGTAGTCAGATTCTGGTTGCTCTCTGAAGCTAAGCAGGCCCAAGTCTACTCTATGCAAGTATGGGAGACCCTTTGTGCAAAACTAGCTTCCTGCTGGAGATAGTTTTAGTCCAGCCAGCAGAGGTTGCTCATTCCCTGACATGTACTTTCGGTTCCAAAAGTCCAGATATACAAAAATGACTTCTGCGGTGGAAGGCTTTTGATGAAGCATTAAACCGCCCTATGTAAAAATGAGCATCCTTCGGATGAGGCATTAAACAGGCCTCCTGACTTTCTGTGGTCATTAATTCCCTACCTTAATGATGAATTTGACCTCATTTATGGAGGTGGTAGCGCAATCTGCCGGCCTTATAGAGCCTGGCAGGATGCGCTACCTTTGTGAAAAGCTAGTCTGGCCAGCATGGGGTGCTCTTTTCCTGTCATGTACCTATGGGATCAAAAGCCCTAATACAACGAGGCAGATTCCGGGCCTTGAAAAGGAGCAAATGTTTTTTTGAAACCTTAATCCAGCCCTTGTAAAAAGAAGCATCTTTCGGATGAGGCAATAAACTGGCCTCCTGACCTTTAGTGCTCATGAATTCCCCTCCTTAATTATGAATTTGACCTCATTTATGGAGGTGGTAGCGCATTCCGCTGGCCTTATAGAGCCTGGCAGGATGCGCTACCTTTGTGAAAAACTAGTCTGGCCAGCAGGGAGGGCTCTTTCCCTGACATGTACATATGGGTAAAAAAGTCCTAATACAACGAGGCAGATTCCAGGCCGTGAAAAGGAGCAAATGTTTGATGAAACCTTAATCCGGCAGCTTTAAAAAGGAGCGTCCTTCGGATGAGGCAATAAACTGGCCTCCTGATCTTTTGTACTCATGAATTCCCCTCCTTAATTATGTATTTGACCTCATTTATGGAGGTGGTAGCGCATTCCGCCGGCCTTATAGAGCCTGGCAGGATGCGCTACCTTTGTGAAAAACTAGTCTGGCCAGCAGGGGGGGCTCTTTCCCTGACATGTACCTATGGGGTCAAACGTCCTAATACAACGAGGCAGATTCCAGGCCGTGAAAAGGAGCAAATGTTTTTATGAAACCTTAATCCGGTCCCTGTAAAAAGGAGTGTCCTTCGCATGAGGCATTAAACTGGCCTCCTGACTTTCTGTGGTCATTAATTCTCTACCTTACTTATGAGTTTGACCTCATTTATGGAGGTGGTAGCGCATTCCGCCGGCCTGATTGAACCAGGCAGGATGCGCTACCCCTCTATCAGAGCAGCTTCATTTAACCGAAAAGAACAAGTTCAACTGTTGCTTGCAGTAGTCAGATTCTGGTTGCTCTCTGAAGCTAAGCAGGCCCAAGTCTACTCTATGCAAGTATGGGAGACCCTTTGTGCAAAACTAGCTTCCTGCTGGAGATAGTTTTAGTCCAGCCAGCAGAGGTTGCTCATTCCCTGACATGTACTTTCGGTTCCAAAAGTCCAGATATACAAAAATGACTTCTGCGGTGGAAGGCTTTTGATGAAGCATTAAACCGCCCTATGTAAAAATGAGTATCCTTCGGATGAGGCATTAAACAGGCCTCCTGACTTTCTGTGGTCATTAATTCCCTACCTTAATGATGAATTTGACCTCATTTATGGAGGTGGTAGCGCAATCTGCCGGCCTTATAGAGCCTGGCAGGATGCGCTACCTTTGTGAAAAGCTAGTCTGGCCAGCATGGGGTGCTCTTTTCCTGTCATGTACCTATGGGATCAAAAGCCCTAATACAACGAGGCAGATTCCAGGCCTTGAAAAGGAGCAAATGTTTTTTTGAAACCTGAATCCAGCCCTTGTAAAAAGAAGCATCTTTCGGATGAGGCAATAAACTGGCCTCCTGACCTTTAGTGCTCATGAATTCCCCTCCTTAATTATGAATTTGACCTCATTTATGGAGGTGGTAGCGCATTCCGCTGGCCTTATAGAGCCTGGCAGGATGCGCTACCTTTGTGAAAAACTAGTCTGGCCAGCAGGGAGGGCTCTTTCCCTGACATGTACTTATGGGTAAAAAAGTCCTAATACAACGAGGCAGATTCCAGGCCGTGAAAAGGAGCAAATGTTTGATGAAACCTTAATCCGGCAGCTGTAAAAATGAGCGTCCTTCGGATGAGGCAATAATCTGGCCTCCTGATCGTTTGTACTCATGAATTCCCCTCCTTAATTATGTATTTGACCTCATTTATGGAGGTGGTAGCGCATTCCGCCGGCCTTATAGAGCCTGGCAGGATGCGCTACCTTTGTGAAAAACTAGTCTGGCCAGCAGGGGGGGCTCTTTCCCTGACATGTACCTATGGGGTCAAACGTCCTAATACAACGAGGCAGATTCCAGGCCGTGAAAAGGAGCAAATGTTTTTCTGAAACCTTAATCCGGACCCTGTAAAAAGGAGTGTCCTTCACATGAGGCATTAAACTGGCCTCCTGACTTTCTGTGGTCATTAATTCCCTACCTTAATTATGAATTTGACCTCATTTATGGAGGTGGTAGCACATTCCGCCGGCCTGATTGAACCTGTCAGGATGCGCTACCCCTCTATCAGAGCAGCTTCATTCAATCAAAAAGAAAAAGTTCAACTGTTACTTGCAGTAGTCAGATTCTGGTTACTCTCTAAAGCTAAGCAGGCCCAAGCCTACTCTGTGCATGGATGGGAGGCCCTTTGTGGAAAACTAGTTTTCTGCTGTAGATAGTTTTAGTCCAGCCAGCAGGGGTTGCTCATTCCATGACATGTACTTTAGGTTCCAAAAGTCCAAGTATACAAAAATGAGCATTAAACCGCCCCATGTAAAAATGAGTGTCCTTCGGATGAGGCATTAAACAGGCCTCCTGACTTTCTGTGGTCATTAACTGCCTACCTTAATGATGAATTTGACCTCATTTATGGAGGTGGTAGCACAATCTGCCGGCCTTATAGAGCCTGGCGGGATGCGCTACCTTTGTGAAAAGCTAGTCTGGCCAGCATGGGGTGCTCTTTTCCTGTCATGTACCTATGGGATCAAAAGCCCTAATACAACGAAGCAGATTCCGGGCCTTGAAAAGGAGCAAATGTTTTTTAGAAACCTTAATCCAGCCCTTGTAAAAAAGAAGCATCTTTCGGATGAGGCAATAAACTGGCCTCCTGACCTTTAGTGCTCATGAATTCCCCTCCTTAATTATGAATTTGACCTCATTTATGGAGGTGGTAGCGCATTCCGCTGGCCTTATAGAGCCTGGCAGGATGCGCTACCTTTGTGAAAAACTAGTCTGGCCAACAGGGGGGGCTCTTTCCCTGACATGTACCTATGGATAAAAAAGTCCTAATACAACAAGGCAGATTCCAGGCCGTGAAAAGGAGAAAATGTTTGATGAAACCTTAATCCGGCAGCTGTAAAAAGGAGCGTCCTTCGGATGAGGCAATAAACTGGCCTCCTGACTTTCTGTGGTCATTAATTCCCTACCTTAATTATGAATTTGACCTCATTTATGGAGGTGGTAGCGCATTCCGCTGGCCTTATAGAGCCTGGCAGGATGCGCTACCTTTGTGAAAAACTAGTCTGGCCAACAGGGGGGGCTCTTTCCCTGACATGTACCTATGGATAAAAAAGTCCTAATACAACAAGGCAGATTCCAGGCCGTGAAAAGGAGAAAATGTTAGATGAAACCTTAATCCAGCAGCAGTAGAAAGGAGCATCCTTCGCATGAGGCATTATACTGGCCCCCTAACTTTCTGTGGTCATTAATTCCCTACCTTAATGATGAATTTGACCTCATTTATGGAGGTGGTAGCGCATTCCGCCGGCCTGATTGAACCAGGCAGGATGCGCTACCCCTCTATCAGAGCAGCTTCATTTAACCGAAAAGAACAAGTTCAACTGTTGCTTGCAGTAGTCAGATTCTGGTTGCTCTCTGAAGCTAAGCAGGCCCAAGTCTACTCTATGCAAGTATGGGAGACCCTTTGTGCAAAACTAGCTTCCTGCTGGAGATAGTTTTAGTCCAGCCAGCAGAGGTTGCTCATTCCCAGACATGTACTTTAGTTTCCAAAAGTCCAAATATACAAAAATGACTTCTGCGGTGTAAGGCTTTTGATGAAGCATTAAACCGCCCCATGTAAAAATGAGTGTCCTTCGGATGAGGCATTAAACAGGCCTCCTGACTTTCTGTGGTCATTAACTCCCTACCTTAATGATGAATTTGACCTCATTTATGGAGGTGGTAGCGCAATCTGCTGGCCTTATAGAGCCTGGCAGGATGCACTACCTTTGTGAAAAGCTAGTCTGGCCAGCATGGGGTGCTCTTTCCCTGTCATGTACCTATGGGATCAAAAGCCCTAATACAACAAGGCAGATTCCGGGCGTTGAAAAGGAGCAAATGTTTTTTTGAAACCTTAATCCAGCCCTTGTAAAAAGAAGCATCTTTCGGATGAGGCAATAAACTGGCCTCCTGACCTTTAGTGCTCATGAATTCCCCTCCTTAATTATGAATTTGACCTCATTTATGGAGGTGGTAGCGCATTCCGCTGGCCTTATAGAGCCTGGCAGGATGCGCTACCTTTGTGAAAAACTAGTCTGGCCAGCAGGGAGGGCTCTTTCCCTGACATGTACTTATGGGTAAAAAAGTCCTAATACAACGAGGCAGATTCCAGGCCGTGAAAAGGAGCAAATGTTTGATGAAACCTTAATCCGGCAGCTGTAAAAAGGAGCGTCCTTCGGATGAGGCTATAAACTGGCCTCCTGATCTTTTGTACTCATGAATTCCCCTCCTTAATTATGTATTTGACCTCATTTATGGAGGTGGTAGCGCATTCCGCCGGCCTTATAGAGCCTGGCAGGATGCGCTACCTTTGTGAAAAACTAGTCTGGCCAGCAGGGGGGGCTCTTTCCCTGACATGTACCTATGGGGTCAAACGTCCTAATACAACGAGGCAGATTCCAGGCCGGGAAAAGGAGCAAATTTTTTTATGAAACCTTAATCCGGTCCCTGTAAAAAGGAGTGTCCTTCGCATGAGGCATTAAACTGGCCTCCTGACTTTCTGTGGTCATTAATTCTCTACCTTACTTATGAGTTTGACCTCATTTATGGAGGTGGTAGCGCATTCCGCCGGCCTGATTGAAACAGGCAGGATGCGCTACCCCTCTATCAGAGCAGCTTCATTTAACCGAAAAGAACAAGTTCAACTGTTGCTTGCAGTAGTCAGATTCTGGTTGCTCTCTGAAGCTAAGCAGGCCCAAGTCTACTCTATGCAAGTATGGGAGAACCTTTGTGCAAAACTAGCTTCCTGCTGGAGATAGTTTTAGTCCAGCCAGCAGAGGTTGCTCATTCCCTGACATGTACTTTTGGTTCCAAAAGTCCAGATATACAAAAATGACTTCTGCGGTGGAAGGCTTTTGATGAAGCATTAAACCGCCCTATGTAAAAATGAGTATCCTTCGGATGAGGCATTAAACAGGCCTCCTGACTTTCTGTGGTCATTAATTACCTACCTTAATGATGAATTTGACCTCATTTATGGAGGTGGTAGCGCATTCCGCTGGCCTTATAGAGCCTGGCAGGATGCGCTACCTTTGTGAAAAACTAGTCTGGCCAGCAGGGGGGGCTCTTTCCCTGACATGTACCTATGGGGTCAAACGTCCTAATACAACGAGGCAGATTCCAGGCCGGGAAAAGGAGCAAATGTTTTTATGAAACCTTAATCCGGTCCCTGTAAAAAGGAGTGTCCTTCGCATGAGGCATTAAACTGGCCTCCTGACTTTCTGTGGTCATTAATTCTCTACCTTACTTATGAGTTTGACCTCATTTATGGAGGTGGTAGCGCATTCCGCCGGCCTGATTGAAACAGGCAGGATGCGCTACCCCTCTATCAGAGCAGCTTCATTTAACCGAAAAGAACAAGTTCAACTGTTGCTTGCAGTAGTCAGATTCTGGTTGCTCTCTGAAGCTAAGCAGGCCCAAGTCTACTCTATGCAAGTATGGGAGAACCTTTGTGCAAAACTAGCTTCCTGCTGGAGATAGTTTTAGTCCAGCCAGCAGAGGTTGCTCATTCCCTGACATGTACTTTTGGTTCCAAAAGTCCAGATATACAAAAATGACTTCTGCGGTGGAAGGCTTTTGATGAAGCATTAAACCGCCCTATGTAAAAATGAGTATCCTTCGGATGAGGCATTAAACAGGCCTCCTGACTTTCTGTGGTCATTAATTACCTACCTTAATGATGAATTTGACCTCATTTATGGAGGTGGTAGCGCAATCTGCCGGCCTTATAGAGCCTGGCAGGATGCGCTACCTTTGTGAAAAGCTAGTCTGGCCAGCATGGGGTGCTCTTTTCCTGTCATGTACCTATGGGATCAAAAGCCCTAATACAACGAGGCAGATTCCGGGCCTTGAAAAGGAGCAAATGTTTTTTTGAAACCTGAATCCAGCCCTTGTAAAAAGAAGCATCTTTCGGATGAGGCAATAAACTGGCCTCCTGACCTTTAGTGCTCATGAATTCCCCTCCTTAATTATGAATTTGACCTCATTTATGGAGGTGGTAGCGCATTCCGCTGGCCTTATAGAGCCTGGCAGGATGCGCTACCTTTGTGAAAAACTAGTCTGGCCAGCCGGGAGGGCTCTTTCCCTGACATGTACTTATGGGTAAAAAAGTCCTAATACAACGAGGCAGATTCCAGGCCGTGAAAAGGAGCAAATGTTTGATGAAACCTTAATCCGGTCCCTGTAAAAAGGAGTGTCCTTCGCATGAGGCATTAAACTGGCCTCCTGACTTTCTGTGGTCATTAATTCTCTACCTTACTTATGAGTTTGACCTCATTTATGGAGGTGGTAGCGCATTCCGCCGGCCTGATTGAACCAGGCAGGATGCGCTACCCATCTATCAGAGCAGCTTCATTTAACCGAAAAGAACAAGTTCAACTGTTGCTTGCAGTAGTCAGATTCTGGTTGCTCTCTGAAGCTAAGCAGGCCCAAGTCTACTTTATGCAAGTATGGGAGACCCTTTGTGCAAAACTAGCTTTCTGCTGGAGATAGTTTTAGTCCAGCCAGCAGAGGTTGCTCATTCCCTGACATGTACTTTCGGTTCCAAAAGTCCAGATATACAAAAATGACTTCTGCGGTGGAAGGCTTTGATGAAGCATTAAACCGCCCTATGTAAAAATGAGTATCCTTCGGATGAGGCATTAAACAGGCCTCCTGACTTTCTGTGGTCATTAATTCCCTACCTTAATGATGAATTTGACCTCATTTATGGAGGTGGTAGCGCAATCTGCCGGCCTTATAGAGCCTGGCAGGATGCGCTACCTTTGTGAAAAGCTAGTCTGGCCAGCATGGGGTGCTCTTTTCCTGTCATGTACCTATGGGATCAAAAGCCCTAATACAACGAGGCAGATTCCGGGCCTTGAAAAGGAGCAAATGTTTTTTTGAAACCTGAATCCAGCCCTTGTAAAAAGAAGCATCTTTCGGATGAGGCAATAAACTGGCCTCCTGACCTTTAGTGCTCATGAATTCCCCTCCTTAATTATGAATTTGACCTCATTTATGGAGGTGGTAGCGCATTCCGCTGGCCTTATAGAGCCTGGCAGGATGCGCTACCTTTGTGAAAAACTAGTCTGGCCAGCAGGGAGGGCTCTTTCCCTGACATGTACTTATGGGTAAAAAAGTCCTAATACAACGAGGCAGATTCCAGGCCGTGAAAAGGAGCAAATGTTTGATGAAACCTTAATCCGGCAGCTGTAAAAATGAGCGTCCTTCGGATGAGGCAATAATCTGGCCTCCTGATCGTTTGTACTCATGAATTCCCCTCCTTAATTATGTATTTGACCTCATTTATGGAGGTGGTAGCGCATTCCGCCGGCCTTATAGAGCCTGGCAGGATGCGCTACCTTTGTGAAAAACTAGTCTGGCCAGCAGGGGGGGCTCTTTCCCTGACATGTACCTATGGGGTCAAACGTCCTAATACAACGAGGCAGATTCCAGGCCGTGAAAAGGAGCAAATGTTTTTCTGAAACCTTAATCCGGACCCTGTAAAAAGGAGTGTCCTTCACATGAGGCATTAAACTGGCCTCCTGACTTTCTGTGGTCATTAATTCCCTACCTTAATTATGAATTTGACCTCATTTATGGAGGTGGTAGCACATTCCGCCGGCCTGATTGAACCTGTCAGGATGCGCTACCCCTCTATCAGAGCAGCTTCATTCAATCAAAAAGAAAAAGTTCAACTGTTACTTGCAGTAGTCAGATTCTGGTTACTCTCTAAAGCTAAGCAGGCCCAAGCCTGCTCTGTGCATGGATGGGAGGCCCTTTGTGGAAAACTAGTTTTCTGCTGTAGATAGTTTTAGTCCAGCCAGCAGGGGTTGCTCATTCCATGACATGTACTTTAGGTTCCAAAAGTCCAAGTATACAAAAATGAGCATTAAACCGCCCCATGTAAAAATGAGTGTCCTTCGGATGAGGCATTAAACAGGCCTCCTGACTTTCTGTGGTCATTAACTGCCTACCTTAATGATGAATTTGACCTCATTTATGGAGGTGGTAGCACAATCTGCCGGCCTTATAGAGCCTGGCGGGATGCGCTACCTTTGTGAAAAGCTAGTCTGGCCAGCATGGGGTGCTCTTTTCCTGTCATGTACCTATGGGATCAAAAGCCCTAATACAACGAGGCAGATTCCGGGCCTTGAAAAGGAGCAAATGTTTTTTTGAAACCTTAATCCAGCCCTTGTAAAAAAGAAGCATCTTTCGGATGAGGCAATAAACTGGCCTCCTGACCTTTAGTGCTCATGAATTCCCCTCCTTAATTATGAATTTGACCTCATTTATGGAGGTGGTAGCGCATTCCGCTGGCCTTATAGAGCCTGGCAGGATGCGCTACCTTTGTGAAAAACTAGTCTGGCCAACAGGGGGGGCTCTTTCCCTGACATGTACCTATGGATAAAAAAGTCCTAATACAACAAGGCAGATTCCAGGCCGTGAAAAGGAGAAAATGTTTGATGAAACCTTAATCCGGCAGCTGTAAAAATGAGCGTCCTTCGGATGAGGCAATAAACTGGCCTCCTGACTTTCTGTGGTCATTAATTCCCTACCTTAATGATGAATTTGACCTCATTTATGGAGGTGGTAGCGCAATCTGCCGGCCTTATAGAGCCTGGCAGGATGCGCTACCTTTGTGAAAAGCTAGTCTGGCCAGCATGGGGTGCTCTTTTCCTGTCATGTACCTATGGGATCAAAAGCCCTAATACAACGAGGCAGATTCCGGGCCTTGAAAAGGAGCAAATGTTTTTTTGAAACCTTAATCCAGCCCTTGTAAAAAGAAGCATCTTTCGGATGAGGCAATAAACTGGCCTCCTGACCTTTAGTGCTCATGAATTCCCCTCCTTAATTATGAATTTGACCTCATTTATGGAGGTGGTAGCGCATTCCGCTGGCCTTATAGAGCCTGGCAGGATGCGCTACCTTTGTGAAAAACTAGTCTGGCCAGCAGGGAGGGCTCTTTCCCTGACATGTACTTATGGGTAAAAAAGTCCTAATACAACGAGGCAGATTCCAGGCCGTGAAAAGGAGCAAATGTTTGATGAAACCTTAATCCGGCAGCTGTAAAAATGAGCGTCCTTCGGATGAGGCAATAATCTGGCCTCCTGATCGTTTGTACTCATGAATTCCCCTCCTTAATTATGTATTTGACCTCATTTATGGAGGTGGTAGCGCATTCCGCCGGCCTCATAGAGCCTGGCAGGATGCGCTACCTTTGTGAAAAACTAGTCTGGCCAGCAGGGGGGGCTCTTTCCCTGACATGTACCTATGGGGTCAAACGTCCTAATACAACGAGGCAGATTCCAGGCCGTGAAAAGGAGCAAATGTTTTTCTGAAACCTTAATCCGGACCCTGTAAAAAGGAGTGTCCTTCACATGAGGCATTAAACTGGCCTCCTGACTTTCTGTGGTCATTAATTCCCTACCTTAATTATGAATTTGACCTCATTTATGGAGGTGGTAGCACATTCCGCCGGCCTGATTGAACCTGTCAGGATGCGCTACCCCTCTATCAGAGCAGCTTCATTCAATCAAAAAGAAAAAGTTCAACTGTTACTTGCAGTAGTCAGATTCTGGTTACTCTCTAAAGCTAAGCAGGCCCAAGCCTGCTCTGTGCATGGATGGGAGGCCCTTTGTGGAAAACTAGTTTTCTGCTGTAGATAGTTTTAGTCCAGCCAGCAGGGGTTGCTCATTCCATGACATGTACTTTAGGTTCCAAAAGTCCAAGTATACAAAAATGAGCATTAAACCGCCCCATGTAAAAATGAGTGTCCTTCGGATGAGGCATTAAACAGGCCTCCTGACTTTCTGTGGTCATTAACTGCCTACCTTAATGATGAATTTGACCTCATTTATGGAGGTGGTAGCACAATCTGCCGGCCTTATAGAGCCTGGCGGGATGCGCTACCTTTGTGAAAAGCTAGTCTGGCCAGCATGGGGTGCTCTTTTCCTGTCATGTACCTATGGGATCAAAAGCCCTAATACAACGAGGCAGATTCCGGGCCTTGAAAAGGAGCAAATGTTTTTTTGAAACCTTAATCCAGCCCTTGTAAAAAAGAAGCATCTTTCGGATGAGGCAATAAACTGGCCTCCTGACCTTTAGTGCTCATGAATTCCCCTCCTTAATTATGAATTTGACCTCATTTATGGAGGTGGTAGCGCATTCCGCTGGCCTTATAGAGCCTGGCAGGATGCGCTACCTTTGTGAAAAACTAGTCTGGCCAACAGGGGGGGCTCTTTCCCTGACATGTACCTATGGATAAAAAAGTCCTAATACAACAAGGCAGATTCCAGGCCGTGAAAAGGAGAAAATGTTAGATGAAACCTTAATCCAGCAGCAGTAGAAAGGAGCATCCTTCGCATGAGGCATTATACTGGCCCCCTAACTTTCTGTGGTCATTAATTCCCTACCTTAATGATGAATTTGACCTCATTTATGGAGGTGGTAGCGCATTCCGCCGGCCTGATTGAACCAGGCAGGATGCGCTACCCCTCTATCAGAGCAGCTTCATTTAACCCAAAAGAACAAGTTCAACTGTTGCTTGCAGTAGTCAGATTCTGGTTGCTCTCTGAAGCTAAGCAGGCCCAAGTCTACTCTATGCAAGTATGGGAGACCCTTTGTGCAAAACTAGCTTCCTGCTGGAGATAGTTTTAGTCCAGCCAGCAGAGGTTGCTCATTCCCTGACATGTACTTTAGTTTCCAAAAGTCCAAATATACAAAAATGACTTCTGCGGTGTAAGGCTTTTGATGAAGCATTAAACCGCCCCATGTAAAAATGAGTGTCCTTCGGATGAGGCATTAAACAGGCCTCCTGACTTTCTGTGGTCATTAACTCCCTACCTTAATGATGAATTTGACCTCATTTATGGAGGTGGTAGCGCAATCTGCTGGCCTTATAGAGCCTGGCAGGATGCACTACCTTTGTGAAAAGCTAGTCTGGCCAGCATGGGGTGCTCTTTCCCTGTCATGTACCTATGGGATCAAAAGCCCTAATACAACAAGGCAGATTCCGGGCCTTGAAAAGGAGCAAATGTTTTTTTGAAACCTTAATCCAGCCCTTGTAAAAAGAAGCATCTTTCGGATGAGGCAATAAACTGGCCTCCTGACCTTTAGTGCTCATGAATTCCCCTCCTTAATTATGAATTTGACCTCATTTATGGAGGTGGTAGCGCATTCCGCTGGCCTTATAGAGCCTGGCAGGATGCGCTACCTTTGTGAAAAACTAGTCTGGCCAGCAGGGAGGGCTCTTTCCCTGACATGTACTTATGGGTAAAAAAGTCCTAATACAACGAGGCAGATTCCGGGCCTTGAAAAGGAGCAAATGTTTTTTTGAAACCTGAATCCGGCAGCTGTAAAAAGGAGCGTCCTTCGGATGAGGCAATAAACTGGCCTCCTGATCTTTTGTACTCATGAATTCCCCTCCTTAATTATGTATTTGACCTCATTTATGGAGGTGGTAGCGCATTCCGCCGGCCTTATAGAGCCTGGCAGGATGCGCTACCTTTGTGAAAAACTAGTCTGGCCAGCAGGGGGGGCTCTTTCCCTGACATGTACCTATGGGGTCAAACGTCCTAATACAACGAGGCAGATTCCAGGCCTTGAAAAGGAGCAAATGTTTTTATGAAACCTTAATCCGGTCCCTGTAAAAAGGAGTGTCCTTCGCATGAGGCATTAAACTGGCCTCCTGACTTTCTGTGGTCATTAATTCTCTACCTTACTTATGAGTTTGACCTCATTTATGGAGGTGGTAGCGCATTCCGCCGGCCTGATTGAACCAGGCAGGATGCGCTACCCCTCTATCAGAGCAGCTTCATTTAACCAAAAAGAACAAGTTCAACTGTTACTTGCAGTAGTCAGATTCTGGTTGCTCTCTGAAGCTAAGCAGGCCCAAGTCTACTCTATGCAAGTATGGGAGACCCTTTGTGCAAAACTAGCTTCCTGTTGGAGATAGTTTTAGTCCAGCCAGCAGAGGTTGCTCATTCCCTGACATGTACTTTCGGTTCCAAAAGTCCAGATATACAAAAATGACTTCTGCGGTGGAAGGCTTTTGATGAAGCATTAAACCGCCCTATGTAAAAATGAGTATCCTTCGGATGAGGCATTAAACAGGCCTCCTGACTTTCTGTGGTCATTAATTCCCTACCTTAATGATGAATTTGACCTCATTTATGGAGGTGGTAGCGCAATCTGCCGGCCTTATAGAGCCTGGCAGGATGCGCTACCTTTGTGAAAAGCTAGTCTGGCCAGCATGGGGTGCTCTTTTCCTGTCATGTACCTATGGGATCAAAAGCCCTAATACAACGAGGCAGATTCCGGGCCTTGAAAAGGAGCAAATGTTTTTTTGAAACCTGAATCCAGCCCTTGTAAAAAGAAGCATCTTTCGGATGAGGCAATAAACTGGCCTCCTGACCTTTAGTGCTCATGAATTCCCCTCCTTAATTATGAATTTGACCTCATTTATGGAGGTGGTAGCGCATTCCGCTGGCCTTATAGAGCCTGGCAGGATGCGCTACCTTTGTGAAAAACTAGTCTGGCCAGCAGGGAGGGCTCTTTCCCTGACATGTACTTATGGGTAAAAAAGTCCTAATACAACGAGGCAGATTCCAGGCCGTGAAAAGGAGCAAATGTTTGATGAAACCTTAATCCGGCAGCTGTAAAAATGAGCGTCCTTCGGATGAGGCAATAATCTGGCCTCCTGATCGTTTGTACTCATGAATTCCCCTCCTTAATTATGTATTTGACCTCATTTATGGAGGTGGTAGCGCATTCCGCCGGCCTTATAGAGCCTGGCAGGATGCGCTACCTTTGTGAAAAACTAGTCTGGCCAGCAGGGGGGGCTCTTTCCCTGACATGTACCTATGGGGTCAAACGTCCTAATACAACGAGGCAGATTCCAGGCCGTGAAAAGGAGCAAATGTTTTTCTGAAACCTTAATCCGGACCCTGTAAAAAGGAGTGTCCTTCACATGAGGCATTAAACTGGCCTCCTGACTTTCTGTGGTCATTAATTCCCTACCTTAATTATGAATTTGACCTCATTTATGGAGGTGGTAGCACATTCCGCCGGCCTGATTGAACCTGTCAGGATGCGCTACCCCTCTATCAGAGCAGCTTCATTCAATCAAAAAGAAAAAGTTCAACTGTTACTTGCAGTAGTCAGATTCTGGTTACTCTCTAAAGCTAAGCAGGCCCAAGCCTGCTCTGTGCATGGATGGGAGGCCCTTTGTGGAAAACTAGTTTTCTGCTGTAGATAGTTTTAGTCCAGCCAGCAGGGGTTGCTCATTCCATGACATGTACTTTAGGTTCCAAAAGTCCAAGTATACAAAAATGAGCATTAAACCGCCCCATGTAAAAATGAGTGTCCTTCGGATGAGGCATTAAACAGGCCTCCTGACTTTCTGTGGTCATTAACTGCCTACCTTAATGATGAATTTGACCTCATTTATGGAGGTGGTAGCACAATCTGCCGGCCTTATAGAGCCTGGCGGGATGCGCTACCTTTGTGAAAAGCTAGTCTGGCCAGCATGGGGTGCTCTTTTCCTGTCATGTACCTATGGGATCAAAAGCCCTAATACAACGAAGCAGATTCCGGGCCTTGAAAAGGAGCAAATGTTTTTTAGAAACCTTAATCCAGCCCTTGTAAAAAAGAAGCATCTTTCGGATGAGGCAATAAACTGGCCTCCTGACCTTTAGTGCTCATGAATTCCCCTCCTTAATTATGAATTTGACCTCATTTATGGAGGTGGTAGCGCATTCTGCTGGCCTTATAGAGCCTGGCAGGATGCGCTACCTTTGTGAAAAACTAGTCTGGCCAACAGGGGGGGCTCTTTCCCTGACATGTACCTATGGATAAAAAAGTCCTAATACAACAAGGCAGATTCCAGGCCGTGAAAAGGAGAAAATGTTTGATGAAACCTTAATCCGGCAGCTGTAAAAAGGAGCGTCCTTCGGATGAGGCAATAAACTGGCCTCCTGACTTTCTGTGGTCATTAATTCCCTACCTTAATTATGAATTTGACCTCATTTATGGAGGTGGTAGCGCATTCCGCTGGCCTTATAGAGCCTGGCAGGATGCGCTACCTTTGTGAAAAACTAGTCTGGCCAACAGGGGGGGCTCTTTCCCTGACATGTACCTATGGATAAAAAAGTCCTAATACAACAAGGCAGATTCCAGGCCGTGAAAAGGAGAAAATGTTAGATGAAACCTTAATCCAGCAGCAGTAGAAAGGAGCATCCTTCGCATGAGGCATTATACTGGCCCCCTAACTTTCTGTGGTCATTAATTCCCTACCTTAATGATGAATTTGACCTCATTTATGGAGGTGGTAGCGCATTCCGCCGGCCTGATTGAACCAGGCAGGATGCGCTACCCCTCTATCAGAGCAGCTTCATTTAACCGAAAAGAACAAGTTCAACTGTTGCTTGCAGTAGTCAGATTCTGGTTGCTCTCTGAAGCTAAGCAGGCCCAAGTCTACTCTATGCAAGTATGGGAGACCCTTTGTGCAAAACTAGCTTCCTGCTGGAGATAGTTTTAGTCCAGCCAGCAGAGGTTGCTCATTCCCTGACATGTACTTTAGTTTCCAAAAGTCCAAATATACAAAAATGACTTCTGCGGTGTAAGGCTTTTGATGAAGCATTAAACCGCCCCATGTAAAAATGAGTGTCCTTCGGATGAGGCATTAAACAGGCCTCCTGACTTTCTGTGGTCATTAACTCCCTACCTTAATGATGAATTTGACCTCATTTATGGAGGTGGTAGCGCAATCTGCTGGCCTTATAGAGCCTGGCAGGATGCACTACCTTTGTGAAAAGCTAGTCTGGCCAGCATGGGGTGCTCTTTCCCTGTCATGTACCTATGGGATCAAAAGCCCTAATACAACAAGGCAGATTCCGGGCCTTGAAAAGGAGCAAATGTTTTTTTGAAACCTTAATCCAGCCCTTGTAAAAAGAAGCATCTTTCGGATGAGGCAATAATCTGGCCTCCTGATCGTTTGTACTCATGAATTCCCCTCCTTAATTATGTATTTGACCTCATTTATGGAGGTGGTAGCGCATTCCGCCGGCCTTATAGAGCCTGGCAGGATGCGCTACCTTTGTGAAAAACTAGTCTGGCCAGCAGGGGGGGCTCTTTCCCTGACATGTACCTATGGGGTCAAACGTCCTAATACAACGAGGCAGATTCCAGGCCGTGAAAAGGAGCAAATGTTTTTCTGAAACCTTAATCCGGACCCTGTAAAAAGGAGTGTCCTTCACATGAGGCATTAAACTGGCCTCCTGACTTTCTGTGGTCATTAATTCCCTACCTTAATTATGAATTTGACCTCATTTATGGAGGTGGTAGCACATTCCGCCGGCCTGATTGAACCTGTCAGGATGCGCTACCCCTCTATCAGAGCAGCTTCATTCAATCAAAAAGAAAAAGTTCAACTGTTACTTGCAGTAGTCAGATTCTGGTTACTCTCTAAAGCTAAGCAGGCCCAAGCCTGCTCTGTGCATGGATGGGAGGCCCTTTGTGGAAAACTAGTTTTCTGCTGTAGATAGTTTTAGTCCAGCCAGCAGGGGTTGCTCATTCCATGACATGTACTTTAGGTTCCAAAAGTCCAAGTATACAAAAATGAGCATTAAACCGCCCCATGTAAAAATGAGTGTCCTTCGGATGAGGCATTAAACAGGCCTCCTGACTTTCTGTGGTCATTAACTGCCTACCTTAATGATGAATTTGACCTCATTTATGGAGGTGGTAGCACAATCTGCCGGCCTTATAGAGCCTGGCGGGATGCGCTACCTTTGTGAAAAGCTAGTCTGGCCAGCATGGGGTGCTCTTTTCCTGTCATGTACCTATGGGATCAAAAGCCCTAATACAACGAAGCAGATTCCGGGCCTTGAAAAGGAGCAAATGTTTTTTAGAAACCTTAATCCAGCCCTTGTAAAAAAGAAGCATCTTTCGGATGAGGCAATAAACTGGCCTCCTGACCTTTAGTGCTCATGAATTCCCCTCCTTAATTATGAATTTGACCTCATTTATGGAGGTGGTAGCGCATTCTGCTGGCCTTATAGAGCCTGGCAGGATGCGCTACCTTTGTGAAAAACTAGTCTGGCCAACAGGGGGGGCTCTTTCCCTGACATGTACCTATGGATAAAAAAGTCCTAATACAACAAGGCAGATTCCAGGCCGTGAAAAGGAGAAAATGTTTGATGAAACCTTAATCCGGCAGCTGTAAAAAGGAGCGTCCTTCGGATGAGGCAATAAACTGGCCTCCTGACTTTCTGTGGTCATTAATTCCCTACCTTAATTATGAATTTGACCTCATTTATGGAGGTGGTAGCGCATTCCGCTGGCCTTATAGAGCCTGGCAGGATGCGCTACCTTTGTGAAAAACTAGTCTGGCCAACAGGGGGGGCTCTTTCCCTGACATGTACCTATGGATAAAAAAGTCCTAATACAACAAGGCAGATTCCAGGCCGTGAAAAGGAGAAAATGTTAGATGAAACCTTAATCCAGCAGCAGTAGAAAGGAGCATCCTTCGCATGAGGCATTATACTGGCCCCCTAACTTTCTGTGGTCATTAATTCCCTACCTTAATGATGAATTTGACCTCATTTATGGAGGTGGTAGCGCATTCCGCCGGCCTGATTGAACCAGGCAGGATGCGCTACCCCTCTATCAGAGCAGCTTCATTTAACCGAAAAGAACAAGTTCAACTGTTGCTTGCAGTAGTCAGATTCTGGTTGCTCTCTGAAGCTAAGCAGGCCCAAGTCTACTCTATGCAAGTATGGGAGACCCTTTGTGCAAAACTAGCTTCCTGCTGGAGATAGTTTTAGTCCAGCCAGCAGAGGTTGCTCATTCCCTGACATGTACTTTAGTTTCCAAAAGTCCAAATATACAAAAATGACTTCTGCGGTGTAAGGCTTTTGATGAAGCATTAAACCGCCCCATGTAAAAATGAGTGTCCTTCGGATGAGGCATTAAACAGGCCTCCTGACTTTCTGTGGTCATTAACTCCCTACCTTAATGATGAATTTGACCTCATTTATGGAGGTGGTAGCGCAATCTGCTGGCCTTATAGAGCCTGGCAGGATGCACTACCTTTGTGAAAAGCTAGTCTGGCCAGCATGGGGTGCTCTTTCCCTGTCATGTACCTATGGGATCAAAAGCCCTAATACAACAAGGCAGATTCCGGGCCTTGAAAAGGAGCAAATGTTTTTTTGAAACCTTAATCCAGCCCTTGTAAAAAGAAGCATCTTTCGGATGAGGCAATAAACTGGCCTCCTGACCTTTAGTGCTCATGAATTCCCCTCCTTAATTATGAATTTGACCTCATTTATGGAGGTGGTAGCGCATTCCGCCGGCCTTATAGAGCCTGGCAGGATGCGCTACCTTTGTGAAAAACTAGTCTGGCCAGCAGGGGGGGCTCTTTCCCTGACATGTACCTATGGGGTCAAACGTCCTAATACAACGAGGCAGATTCCAGGCCTTGAAAAGGAGCAAATGTTTTTATGAAACCTTAATCCGGTCCCTGTAAAAAGGAGTGTCCTTCGCATGAGGCATTAAACTGGCCTCCTGACTTTCTGTGGTCATTAATTCTCTACCTTACTTATGAGTTTGACCTCATTTATGGAGGTGGTAGCGCATTCCGCCGGCCTGATTGAACCAGGCAGGATGCGCTACCCCTCTATCAGAGCAGCTTCATTTAACCGAAAAGAGCAAGTTCAACTGTTGCTTGCAGTAGTCAGATTCTGGTTGCTCTCTGAAGCTAAGCAGGCCCAAGTCTACTCTATGCAAGTATGGGAGACCCTTTGTGCAAAACTAGCTTCCTGCTGGAGATAGTTTTAGTCCAGCCAGCAGAGGTTGCTCATTCCCTGACATGTACTTTCGGTTCCAAAAGTCCAGATATACAAAAATGACTTCTGCGGTGGAAGGCTTTTGATGAAGCATTAAACCGCCCTATGTAAAAATGAGTATCCTTCGGATGAGGCATTAAACAGGCCTCCTGACTTTCTGTGGTCATTAATTCCCTACCTTAATGATGAATTTGACCTCATTTATGGAGGTGGTAGCGCAATCTGCCGGCCTTATAGAGCCTGGCAGGATGCGCTACCTTTGTGAAAAGCTAGTCTGGCCAGCATGGGGTGCTCTTTTCCTGTCATGTACCTATGGGATCAAAAGCCCTAATACAACGAGGCAGATTCCGGGCCTTGAAAAGGAGCAAATGTTTTTTTGAAACCTTAATCCAGCCCTTGTAAAAAGAAGCATCTTTCGGATGAGGCAATAAACTGGCCTCCTGACCTTTAGTGCTCATGAATTCCCCTCCTTAATTATGAATTTGACCTCATTTATGGAGGTGGTAGCGCATTCCGCTGGCCTTATAGAGCCTGGCAGGATGCGCTACCTTTGTGAAAAACTAGTCTGGCCAGCAGGGAGGGCTCTTTCCCTGACATGTACTTATGGGTAAAAAAGTCCTAATACAACGAGGCAGATTCCAGGCCGTGAAAAGGAGCAAATGTTTGATGAAACCTTAATCCGGCAGCTTTAAAAAGGAGCGTCCTTCGGATGAGGCAATAAACTGGCCTCCTGATCTTTTGTACTCATGAATTCCCCTCCTTAATTATGTATTTGACCTCATTTATGGAGGTGGTAGCGCATTCCGCCGGCCTTATAGAGCCTGGCAGGATGCGCTACCTTTGTGAAAAACTAGTCTGGCCAGCAGGGGGGGCTCTTTCCCTGACATGTACCTATGGGGTCAAACGTCCTAATACAACGAGGCAGATTCCAGGCCGTGAAAAGGAGCAAATGTTTTTATGAAACCTTAATCCGGTCCCTGTAAAAAGGAGTGTCCTTCGCATGAGGCATTAAACTGGCCTCCTGACTTTCTGTGGTCATTAATTCTCTACCTTACTTATGAGTTTGACCTCATTTATGGAGGTGGTAGCGCATTCCGCCGGCCTTATTGAACCAGGCAGGATGCGCTACCCCTCTATCAGAGCAGCTTCATTTAACCGAAAAGAACAAGTTCAACTGTTGCTTGCAGTAGTCAGATTCTGGTTGCTCTCTGAAGCTAAGCAGGCCCAAGTCTACTCTATGCAAGTATGGGAGACCCTTTGTGCAAAACTAGCTTCCTGCTGGAGATAGTTTTAGTCCAGCCAGCAGAGGTTGCTCATTCCCTGACATGTACTTTCGGTTCCAAAAGTCCAGATATACAAAAATGACTTCTGCGGTGGAAGGCTTTTGATGAAGCATTAAACCGCCCTATGTAAAAATGAGTATCCTTCGGATGAGGCATTAAACAGGCCTCCTGACTTTCTGTGGTCATTAATTCCCTACCTTAATGATGAATTTGACCTCATTTATGGAGGTGGTAGCGCAATCTGCCGGCCTTATAGAGCCTGGCAGGATGCGCTACCTTTGTGAAAAGCTAGTCTGGCCAGCATGGGGTGCTCTTTTCCTGTCATGTACCTATGGGATCAAAAGCCCTAATACAACGAGGCAGATTCCGGGCCTTGAAAAGGAGCAAATGTTTTTTTGAAACCTGAATCCAGCCCTTGTAAAAAGAAGCATCTTTCGGATGAGGCAATAAACTGGCCTCCTGACCTTTAGTGCTCATGAATTCCCCTCCTTAATTATGAATTTGACCTCATTTATGGAGGTGGTAGCGCATTCCGCTGGCCTTATAGAGCCTGGCAGGATGCGCTACCTTTGTGAAAAACTAGTCTGGCCAGCAGGGAGGGCTCTTTCCCTGACATGTACTTATGGGTAAAAAAGTCCTAATACAACGAGGCAGATTCCAGGCCGTGAAAAGGAGCAAATGTTTGATGAAACCTTAATCCGGCAGCTGTAAAAATGAGCGTCCTTCGGATGAGGCAATAATCTGGCCTCCTGATCGTTTGTACTCATGAATTCCCCTCCTTAATTATGTATTTGACCTCATTTATGGAGGTGGTAGCGCATTCCGCCGGCCTTATAGAGCCTGGCAGGATGCGCTACCTTTGTGAAAAACTAGTCTGGCCAGCAGGGGGGGCTCTTTCCCTGACATGTACCTATGGGGTCAAACGTCCTAATACAACGAGGCAGATTCCAGGCCGTGAAAAGGAGCAAATGTTTTTCTGAAACCTTAATCCGGACCCTGTAAAAAGGAGTGTCCTTCACATGAGGCATTAAACTGGCCTCCTGACTTTCTGTGGTCATTAATTCCCTACCTTAATTATGAATTTGACCTCATTTATGGAGGTGGTAGCACATTCCGCCGGCCTGATTGAACCTGTCAGGATGCGCTACCCTTCTATCAGAGCAGCTTCATTCAATCAAAAAGAAAAAGTTCAACTGTTACTTGCAGTAGTCAGATTCTGGTTACTCTCTAAAGCTAAGCAGGCCCAAGCCTGCTCTGTGCATGGATGGGAGGCCCTTTGTGGAAAACTAGTTTTCTGCTGTAGATAGTTTTAGTCCAGCCAGCAGGGGTTGCTCATTCCATGACATGTACTTTAGGTTCCAAAAGTCCAAGTATACAAAAATGAGCATTAAACCGCCCCATGTAAAAATGAGTGTCCTTCGGATGAGGCATTAAACAGGCCTCCTGACTTTCTGTGGTCATTAACTGCCTACCTTAATGATGAATTTGACCTCATTTATGGAGGTGGTAGCACAATCTGCCGGCCTTATAGAGCCTGGCGGGATGCGCTACCTTTGTGAAAAGCTAGTCTGGCCAGCATGGGGTGCTCTTTTCCTGTCATGTACCTATGGGATCAAAAGCCCTAATACAACGAAGCAGATTCCGGGCCTTGAAAAGGAGCAAATGTTTTTTAGAAACCTTAATCCAGCCCTTGTAAAAAAGAAGCATCTTTCGGATGAGGCAATAAACTGGCCTCCTGACCTTTAGTGCTCATGAATTCCCCTCCTTAATTATGAATTTGACCTCATTTATGGAGGTGGTAGCGCATTCCGCTGGCCTTATAGAGCCTGGCAGGATGCGCTACCTTTGTGAAAAACTAGTCTGGCCAACAGGGGGGGCTCTTTCCCTGACATGTACCTATGGATAAAAAAGTCCTAATACAACAAGGCAGATTCCAGGCCGTGAAAAGGAGAAAATGTTTGATGAAACCTTAATCCGGCAGCTGTAAAAAGGAGCGTCCTTCGGATGAGGCAATAAACTGGCCTCCTGACTTTCTGTGGTCATTAATTCCCTACCTTAATTATGAATTTGACCTCATTTATGGAGGTGGTAGCGCATTCCGCTGGCCTTATAGAGCCTGGCAGGATGCGCTACCTTTGTGAAAAACTAGTCTGGCCAACAGAGGGGGCTCTTTCCCTGACATGTACCTATGGATAAAAAAGTCCTAATACAACAAGGCAGATTCCAGGCCGTGAAAAGGAGAAAATGTTTGATGAAACCTTAATCCAGCAGCAGTAGAAAGGAGCATCCTTCGCATGAGGCATTATACTGGCCCCCTAACTTTCTGTGGTCATTAATTCCCTACCTTAATGATGAATTTGACCTCATTTATGGAGGTGGTAGCGCATTCCGCCGGCCTGATTGAACCAGGCAGGATGCGCTACCCCTCTATCAGAGCAGCTTCATTTAACCGAAAAGAACAAGTTCAACTGTTGCTTGCAGTAGTCAGATTCTGGTTGCTCTCTGAAGCTAAGCAGGCCCAAGTCTACTCTATGCAAGTATGGGAGACCCTTTGTGCAAAACTAGCTTCCTGCTGGAGATAGTTTTAGTCCAGCCAGCAGAGGTTGCTCATTCCCTGACATGTACTTTTGGTTCCAAAAGTCCAGATATACAAAAATGACTTCTGCGGTGGAAGGCTTTTGATGAAGCATTAAACCGCCCTATGTAAAAATGAGTATCCTTCGGATGAGGCATTAAACAGGCCTCCTGACTTTCTGTGGTCATTAATTCCCTACCTTAATGATGAATTTGACCTCATTTATGGAGGTGGTAGCGCAATCTGCCGGCCTTATAGAGCCTGGCAGGATGCGCTACCTTTGTGAAAAGCTAGTCTGGCCAGCATGGGGTGCTCTTTTCCTGTCATGTACCTATGGGATCAAAAGCCCTAATACAACGAGGCAGATTCCGGGCCTTGAAAAGGAGCAAATGTTTTTTTGAAACCTGAATCCAGCCCTTGTAAAAAGAAGCATCTTTCGGATGAGGCAATAAACTGGCCTCCTGACCTTTAGTGCTCATGAATTCCCCTCCTTAATTATGAATTTGACCTCATTTATGGAGGTGGTAGCGCATTCCGCTGGCCTTATAGAGCCTGGCAGGATGCGCTACCTTTGTGAAAAACTAGTCTGGCCAGCCGGGAGGGCTCTTTCCCTGACATGTACTTATGGGTAAAAAAGTCCTAATACAACGAGGCAGATTCCAGGCCGTGAAAAGGAGCAAATGTTTGATGAAACCTTAATCCGGTCCCTGTAAAAAGGAGTGTCCTTCGCATGAGGCATTAAACTGGCCTCCTGACTTTCTGTGGTCATTAATTCTCTACCTTACTTATGAGTTTGACCTCATTTATGGAGGTGGTAGCGCATTCCGCCGGCCTGATTGAACCAGGCAGGATGCGCTACCCCTCTATCAGAGCAGCTTCATTTAACCGAAAAGAACAAGTTCAACTGTTGCTTGCAGTAGTCAGATTCTGTTTGCTCTCTGAAGCTAAGCAGGCCCAAGTCTCCTCTATGCAAGTATGGGAGACCCTTTGTGCAAAACTAGCTTCCTGCTGGACATAGTTTTAGTCCAGCCAGCAGAGGTTGCTCATTCCCTGACATGTACTTTCGGTTCCAAAAGTCCAGATATACAAAAATGACTTCTGCGGTGGAAGGCTTTGATGAAGCATTAAACCGCCCCATGTAAAAATGAGTGTCCTTCGGATGAGGCATTAAACAGGCATCCTGACTTTCTGTGGTCATTAACTGCCTACCTTAATGATGAATTTGACCTCATTTATGGAGGTGGTAGCACAATCTGCCGGCCTTATAGAGTCTGGCGGGATGCGCTACCTTTGTGAAAAGCTAGTCTGGCCTGCATGGGGTGCTCTTTTCCTGTCATGTACCTATGGGATCAAAAGCCCTAATACAACGAGGCAGATTCCGGGCCTTGAAAAGGAGCAAATGTTTTTTTGAAACCTTAATCCAGCCCTTGTAAAAAAGAAGCATCTTTCGGATGAGGCAATAAACTGGCCTCCTGACCTTTAGTGCTCATGAATTCCCCTCCTTAATTATGAATTTGACCTCATTTATGGAGGTGGTAGCGCATTCCGCTGGCCTTATAGAGCCTGGCAGGATGCGCTACCTTTGTGAAAAACTAGTCTGGCCAACAGGGGGGGCTCTTTCCCTGACATGTACCTATGGATAAAAAAGTCCTAATACAACAAGGCAGATTCCAGGCCGTGAAAAGGAGAAAATGTTTGATGAAACCTTAATCCGGCAGCTGTAAAAAGGAGCGTCCTTCGGATGAGGCAATAAACTGGCCTCCTGACTTTCTGTGGTCATTAATTCCCTACCTTAATTATGAATTTGACCTCATTTATGGAGGTGGTAGCGCATTCCGCTGGCCTTATAGAGCCTGGCAGGATGCGCTACCTTTGTGAAAAACTAGTCTGGCCAACAGGGGGGGCTCTTTCCCTGACATGTACCTATGGATAAAAAAGTCCTAATACAACAAGGCAGATTCCAGGCCGTGAAAAGGAGAAAATGTTAGATGAAACCTTAATCCAGCAGCAGTAGAAAGGAGCATCCTTCGCATGAGGCATTATACTGGCCCCCTAACTTTCTGTGGTCATTAATTCCCTACCTTAATGATGAATTTGACCTCATTTATGGAGGTGGTAGCGCATTCCGCCGGCCTGATTGAACCAGGCAGGATGCGCTACCCCTCTATCAGAGCAGCTTCATTTAACCGAAAAGAACAAGTTCAACTGTTGCTTGCAGTAGTCAGATTCTGGTTGCTCTCTGAAGCTAAGCAGGCCCAAGTCTACTCTATGCAAGTATGGGCGACCCTTTGTGCAAAACTAGCTTCCTGCTGGAGATAGTTTTAGTCCAGCCAGCAGAGGTTGCTCATTCCCTGACATGTACTTTAGTTTCCAAAAGTCCAAATATACAAAAATGACTTCTGCGGTGTAAGGCTTTTGATGAAGCATTAAACCGCCCCATGTAAAAATGAGTGTCCTTCGGATGAGGCATTAAACAGGCCTCCTGACTTTCTGTGGTCATTAACTCCCTACCTTAATGATGAATTTGACCTCATTTATGGAGGTGGTAGCGCAATCTGCTGGCCTTATAGAGCCTGGCAGGATGCACTACCTTTGTGAAAAGCTAGTCTGGCCAGCATGGGGTGCTCTTTCCCTGTCATGTACCTATGGGATCAAAAGCCCTAATACAACAAGGCAGATTCCGGGCCTTGAAAAGGAGCAAATGTTTTTTTGAAACCTTAATCCAGCCCTTGTAAAAAGAAGCATCTTTCGGATGAGGCAATAAACTGGCCTCCTGACCTTTAGTGCTCATGAATTCCCCTCCTTAATTATGAATTTGACCTCATTTATGGAGGTTGTAGCGCATTCCGCTGGCCTTATAGAGCCTGGCAGGATGCGCTACCTTTGTGAAAAACTAGTCTGGCCAGCAGGGAGGGCTCTTTCCCTGACATGTACTTATGGGTAAAAAAGTCCTAATACAACGAGGCAGATTCCGGGCCTTGAAAAGGAGCAAATGTTTTTTTGAAACCTGAATCCGGCAGCTGTAAAAAGGAGCGTCCTTCGGATGAGGCAATAAACTGGCCTCCTGATCTTTTGTACTCATGAATTCCCCTCCTTAATTATGTATTTGACCTCATTTATGGAGGTGGTAGCGCATTCCGCCGGCCTTATAGAGCCTGGCAGGATGCGCTACCTTTGTGAAAAACTAGTCTGGCCAGCAGGGGGGGCTCTTTCCCTGACATGTACCTATGGGGTCAAACGTCCTAATACAACGAGGCAGATTCCAGGCCTTGAAAAGGAGCAAATGTTTTTATGAAACCTTAATCCGGTCCCTGTAAAAATGAGTGTCCTTCGCATGAGGCATTAAACTGGCCTCCTGACTTTCTGTGGTCATTAATTCTCTACCTTACTTATGAGTTTGACCTCATTTATGGAGGTGGTAGCGCATTCCGCCGGCCTGATTGAACCAGGCAGGATGCGCTACCCCTCTATCAGAGCAGCTTCATTTAACCGAAAAGAGCAAGTTCAACTGTTGCTTGCAGTAGTCAGATTCTGGTTGCTCTCTGAAGCTAAGCAGGCCCAAGTCTACTCTATGCAAGTATGGGAGACCCTTTGTGCAAAACTAGCTTCCTGCTGGAGATAGTTTTAGTCCAGCCAGCAGAGGTTGCTCATTCCCTGACATGTACTTTCGGTTCCAAAAGTCCAGATATACAAAAATGACTTCTGCGGTGGAAGGCTTTTGATGAAGCATTAAACCGCCCTATGTAAAAATGAGTATCCTTCGGATGAGGCATTAAACAGGCCTCCTGACTTTCTGTGGTCATTAATTCCCTACCTTAATGATGAATTTGACCTCATTTATGGAGGTGGTAGCGCATTCCGCTGGCCTTATATAGCCTGGCAGGATGCGCTACCTTTGTGAACAACTAGTCTGGCCAACAGGGGGGGCTCTTTCCCTGACATGTACCTATGGATAAAAAAGTCAATCAAAAAGAAAAAGTTCAACTGTTGCTTGCAGTAGTCAGATTCTGGTTGCTCTCTAAAGCTAAGCAGGCCCAAGCCTGCTCTGTGCATGGATGGGAGGTCCTTTGTGGAAAACTAGTTTTCTGCTGTAGATAGTTTTAGTCCAGCCAGCAGGGGTTGCTCATTCCATGACATGTACTTTAGGTTCCAAAAGTCCAAGTATACAAAAATGAGCATTAAACCGCCCCATGTAAAAATGAGTGTCCTTCGGATGAGGCATTAAACAGGCCTCCTGACTTTCTGTGGTCATTAACTGCCTACCTTAATGATGAATTTGACCTCATTTATGGAGGTGGTAGCACAATCTGCCGGCCTTATAGAGCCTGGCGGGATGCGCTACCTTTGTGAAAAGCTAGTCTGGCCAGCATGGGGTGCTCTTTTCCTGTCATGTACCTATGGGATCAAAAGCCCTAATACAACGAAGCAGATTCCGGGCCTTGAAAAGGAGCAAATGTTTTTTAGAAACCTTAATCCAGCCCTTGTAAAAAAGAAGCATCTTTCGGATGAGGCAATAAACTGGCCTCCTGACCTTTAGTGCTCATGAATTCCCCTCCTTAATTATGAATTTGACCTCATTTATGGAGGTGGTAGCGCATTCCGCTGGCCTTATAGAGCCTGGCAGGATGCGCTACCTTTGTGAAAAACTAGTCTGGCCAACAGGGGGGGCTCTTTCCCTGACATGTACCTATGGATAAAAAAGTCCTAATACAACAAGGCAGATTCCAGGCCGTGAAAAGGAGAAAATGTTTGATGAAACCTTAATCCGGCAGCTGTAAAAAGGAGCGTCCTTCGGATGAGGCAATAAACTGGCCTCCTGACTTTCTGTGGTCATTAATTCCCTACCTTAATTATGAATTTGACCTCATTTATGGAGGTGGTAGCGCATTCCGCTGGCCTTATAGAGCCTGGCAGGATGCGCTACCTTTGTGAAAAACTAGTCTGGCCAACAGGGGGGGCTCTTTCCCTGACATGTACCTATGGATAAAAAAGTCCTAATACAACAAGGCAGATTCCAGGCCGTGAAAAGGAGAAAATGTTTGATGAAACCTTAATCCAGCAGTAGTAGAAAGGAGCATCCTTCGCATGAGGCATTATACTGGCCCCCTAACTTTCTGTGGTCATTAATTCCCTACCTTAATGATGAATTTGACCTCATTTATGGAGGTGGTAGCGCATTCCGCCGGCCTGATTGAACCAGGCAGGATGCGCTACCCCTCTATCAGAGCAGCTTCATTTAACCGAAAAGAACAAGTTCAACTGTTGCTTGCAGTAGTCAGATTCTGGTTGCTCTCTGAAGCTAAGCAGGCCCAAGTCTACTCTATGCAAGTATGGGAGACCCTTGGTGCAAAACTAGCTTCCTGCTGGAGATAGTTTTAGTCCAGCCAGCAGAGGTTGCTCATTCCCTGACATGTACTTTAGTTTCCAAAAGTCCAAATATACAAAAATGACTTCTGCGGTGTAAGGCTTTTGATGAAGCATTAAACCGCCCCATGTAAAAATGAGTGTCCTTCGGATGAGGCATTAAACAGGCCTCCTGACTTTCTGTGGTCATTAATTCCCTACCTTAATGATGAATTTGACCTCATTTATGGAGGTGGTAGCGCAATCTGCCGGCCTTATAGAGCCTGGCAGGATGCGCTACCTTTGTGAAAAGCTAGTCTGGCCAGCATGGGGTGCTCTTTTCCTGTCATGTACCTATGGGATCAAAAGCCCTAATACAACGAGGCAGATTCCGGGCCTTGAAAAGGAGCAAATGTTTTTTTGAAACCTGAATCCAGCCCTTGTAAAAAGAAGCATCTTTCGGATGAGGCAATAAACTGGCCTCCTGACCTTTAGTGCTCATGAATTCCCCTCCTTAATTATGAATTTGACCTCATTTATGGAGGTGGTAGCGCATTCCGCTGGCCTTATAGAGCCTGGCAGGATGCGCTACCTTTGTGAAAAACTAGTCTGGCCAGCCGGGAGGGCTCTTTCCCTGACATGTACTTATGGGTAAAAAAGTCCTAATACAACGAGGCAGATTCCAGGCCGTGAAAAGGAGCAAATGTTTGATGAAACCTTAATCCGGCAGCTGTAAAAATGAGCGTCCTTCGCATGAGGCAATAATCTGGCCTCCTGATCGTTTGTACTCATGAATTCCCCTCCTTAATTATGTATTTGACCTCATTTATGGAGGTGGTAGCGCATTCCGCCGGCCTTATAGAGCCTGGCAGGATGCGCTACCTTTGTGAAAAACTAGTCTGGCCAGCAGGGGGGGCTCTTTCCCTGACATGTACCTATGGGGTCAAACGTCCTAATACAACGAGGCAGATTCCAGGCCGTGAAAAGGAGCAAATGTTTTTCTGAAACCTTAATCCGGACCCTGTAAAAAGGAGTGTCCTTCACATGAGGCATTAAACTGGCCTCCTGACTTTCTGTGGTCATTAATTCCCTACCTTAATTATGAATTTGACCTCATTTATGGAGGTGGTAGCACATTCCGCCGGCCTGATTGAACCTGTCAGGATGCGCTACCCCTCTATCAGAGCAGCTTCATTCAATCAAAAAGAAAAAGTTCAACTGTTACTTGCAGTAGTCAGATTCTGGTTACTCTCTAAAGCTAAGCAGGCCCAAGCCTGCTCTGTGCATGGATGGGAGGCCCTTTGTGGAAAACTAGTTTTCTGCTGTAGATAGTCTTAGTCCAGCCAGCAGGGGTTGCTCATTCCATGACATGTACTTTAGGTTCCAAAAGTCCAAGTATACAAAAATGAGCATTAAACCGCCCCATGTAAAAATGAGTGTCCTTCGGATGAGGCATTAAACAGGCCTCCTGACTTTCTGTGGTCATTAACTGCCTACCTTAATGATGAATTTGACCTCATTTATGGAGGTGGTAGCACAATCTGCCGGCCTTATAGAGCCTGGCGGGATGCGCTACCTTTGTGAAAAGCTAGTCTGGCCAGCATGGGGTGCTCTTTTCCTGTCATGTACCTATGGGATCAAAAGCCCTAATACAACGAGGCAGATTCCGGGCCTTGAAAAGAAGCAAATGTTTTTTTGAAACCTTAATCCAGCCCTTGTAAAAAAGAAGCATCTTTCGGATGAGGCAATAAACTGGCCTCCTGACCTTTAGTGCTCATGAATTCCCCTCCTTAATTATGAATTTGACCTCATTTATGGAGGTGGTAGCGCATTCCGCTGGCCTTATAGAGCCTGGCAGGATGCGCTACCTTTGTGAAAAACTAGTCTGGCCAACAGGGGGGGCTCTTTCCCTGACATGTACCTATGGATAAAAAAGTCCTAATACAACAAGGCAGATTCCAGGCCGTGAAAAGGAGAAAATGTTTGATGAAACCTTAATCCGGCAGCTGTAAAAATGAGCGTCCTTCGGATGAGGCAATAAACTGGCCTCCTGACTTTCTGTGGTCATTAATTCCCTACCTTAATTATGAATTTGACCTCATTTATGGAGGTGGTAGCGCATTCCGCCGGCCTTATAGAGCCTGGCAGCATGCGCTACCTTTGTGAAAAACTAGTCTGGCCAGCAGGGAGGGCTCTTTCCCTGACATGTACTTATGGGTAAAAAAGTCCTAATACAACGAGGCAGATTCCAGGACGTGAAAAGGAGCAAATGTTTGATGAAACCTTAATCCAGCAGCAGTAGAAAGGAGCATCCTTCGCATGAGGCATTATACTGGCCCCCTAACTTTCTGTGGTCATTAATTCCCTACCTTAATGATGAATTTGACCTCATTTATGGAGGTGGTAGCGCATTCCGCCGGCCTGATTGAACCAGGCAGGATGCGCTACCCCTCTATCAGAGCAGCTTCATTTAACCGAAAATAACAAGTTCAACTGTTGCTTGCAGTAGTCAGATTCTGGTTGCTCTCTGAAGCTAAGCAGGCCCAAGTCTACTCTATGCAAGTATGGGAGACCCTTTGTGCAAAACTAGCTTCCTGCTGGAGATAGTTTTAGTCCAGCCAGCAGAGGTTGCTCATTCCCTGACATGTACTTTAGTTTCCAAAAGTCCAAATATACAAAAATGACTTCTGCGGTGTAAGGCTTTTGATGAAGCATTAAACCGCCCCATGTAAAAATGAGTGTCCTTCGGATGAGGCATTAAACAGGCCTCCTGACTTTCTGTGGTCATTAACTCCCTACCTTAATGATGAATTTGACCTCATTTATGGAGGTGGTAGCGCATTCCGCTGGCCTTATAGAGCCTGGCAGGATGTGCTACCTTTGTGAAAAACTAGTCTGGCCAGCAGGGAGGGCTCTTTCCCTGACATGTACTTATGGGTAAAAAAGTCCTAATACAACGAGGCAGATTCCAGGCCGTGAAAAGGAGCAAATGTTTGATGAAACCTTAATCCGGCAGCTGTAAAAAGGAGCGTCCTTCGGATGAGGCAATAAACTGGCCTCCTGATCTTTTGTACTCATGAATTCCCCTCCTTAATTATGTATTTGACCTCATTTATGGAGGTGGTAGCGCATTCCGCCGGCCTTATAGAGCCTGGCAGGATGCGCTACCTTTGTGAAAAACTAGTCTGGCCAGCAGGGGGGGCTCTTTCCCTGACATGTACCTATGGGGTCAAACGTCCTAATACAACGAGGCAGATTCCAGGCCCTGAAAAGGAGCAAATGTTTTTATGAAACCTTAATCCGGTCCCTGTAAAAAGGAGTGTCCTTCGCATGAGGCATTAAACTGGCCTCCTGACTTTCTGTGGTCATTAATTCTCTACCTTACTTATGAGTTTGACCTCATTTATGGAGGTGGTAGCGCATTCCGCCGGCCTGATTGAACCAGGCAGGATGCGCTACCCCTCTATCAGAGCAGCTTCATTTAACCGAAAAGAGCAAGTTCAACTGTTGTTTGCAGTAGTCAGATTCTGGTTGCTCTCTGAAGCTAAGCAGGCCCAAGTCTACTCTATGCAAGTATGGGAGACCCTTTGTGCAAAACTAGCTTCCTGCTGGAGATAGTTTTAGTCCAGCCAGCAGAGGTTGCTCATTCCCTGACATGTACTTTCGGTTCCAAAAGTCCAGATATACAAAAATGACTTCTGCGGTGGAAGGCTTTTGATGAAGCATTAAACCGCCCTATGTAAAAATGAGTATCCTTCGGATGAGGCATTAAACAGGCCTCCTGACTTTCTGTGGTCATTAATTCCCTACCTTAATGATGAATTTGACCTCATTTATGGAGGTGGTAGCGCAATCTGCCGGCCTTATAGAGCCTGGCAGGATGCGCTACCTTTGTGAAAAGCTAGTCTGGCCAGCATGGGGTGCTCTTTTCCTGTCATGTACCTATGGGATCAAAAGCCCTAATACAACGAGGCAGATTCCGCGCCTTGAAAAGGAGCAAATGTTTTTTTGAAACCTGAATCCAGCCCTTGTAAAAAGAAGCATCTTTCGGATGAGGCAATAAACTGGCCTCCTGACCTTTAGTGCTCATGAATTCCCCTCCTTAATTATGAATTTGACCTCATTTATGGAGGTGGTAGCGCATTCCGCTGGCCTTATAGAGCCTGGCAGGATGCGCTACCTTTGTGAAAAACTAGTCTGGCCAGCAGGGAGGGCTCTTTCCCTGACATGTACTTATGGGTAAAAAAGTCCTAATACAACGAGGCAGATTCCAGGCCGTGAAAAGGAGCAAATGTTTGATGAAACCTTAATCCGGCAGCTTTAAAAAGGAGCGTCCTTCGGATGAGGCAATAAACTGGCCTCCTGATCTTTTGTACTCATGAATTCCCCTCCTTAATTATGTATTTGACCTCATTTATGGAGGTGGTAGCGCATTCCGCCGGCCTTATAGAGCCTGGCAGGATGCGCTACCTTTGTGAAAAACTAGTCTGGCCAGCAGGGGGGGCTCTTTCCCTGACATGTACCTATGGGGTCAAACGTCCTAATACAACGAGGCAGATTCCAGGCCCTGAAAAGGAGCAAATGTTTTTATGAAACCTTAATCCGGTCCCTGTAAAAAGGAGTGTCCTTCGCATGAGGCATTAAACTGGCCTCCTGACTTTCTGTGGTCATTAATTCTCTACCTTACTTATGAGTTTGACCTCATTTATGGAGGTGGTAGCGCATTCCGCCGGCCTGATTGAACCAGGCAGGATGCGCTACCCCTCTATCAGAGCAGCTTCATTTAACCGAAAAGAGCAAGTTCAACTGTTGCTTGCAGTAGTCAGATTGTGGTTGCTCTCTGAAGCTAAGCAGGCCCAAGTCTACTCTATGCAAGTATGGGAGACCCTTTGTGCAAAACTAGCTTCCTGCTGGAGATAGTTTTAGTCCAGCCAGCAGAGGTTGCTCATTCCCTGACATGTACTTTCGGTTCCAAAAGTCCAGATATACAAAAATGACTTCTGCGGTGGAAGGCTTTTGATGAAGCATTAAACCGCCCTATGTAAAAATGAGTATCCTTCGGATGAGGCATTAAACAGGCCTCCTGACTTTCTGTGGTCATTAATTCCCTACCTTAATGATGAATTTGACCTCATTTATGGAGGTGGTAGCGCAATCTGCCGGCCTTATAGAGCCTGGCAGGATGCGCTACCTTTGTGAAAAGCTAGTCTGGCCAGCATGGGGTGCTCTTTTCCTGTCATGTACCTATGGGATCAAAAGCCCTAATACAACGAGGCAGATTCCGGGCCTTGAAAAGGAGCAAATGTTTTTTTGAAACCTTAATCCAGCCCTTGTAAAAAGAAGCATCTTTCGGATGAGGCAATAAACTGGCCTCCTGACCTTTAGTGCTCATGAATTCCCCTCCTTAATTATGAATTTGACCTCATTTATGGAGGTGGTAGCGCATTCCGCTGGCCTTATAGAGCCTGGCAGGATGCGCTACCTTTGTGAAAAACTAGTCTGGCCAGCAGGGAGGGCTCTTTCCCTGACATGTACTTATGGGTAAAAAAGTCCTAATACAACGAGGCAGATTCCAGGCCGTGAAAAGGAGCAAATGTTTGATGAAACCTTAATCCGGCAGCTGTAAAAATGAGCGTCCTTCGGATGAGGCAATAATCTGGCCTCCTCATCGTTTGTACTCATGAATTCCCCTCCTTAATTATGTATTTGACCTCATTTATGGAGGTGGTAGCGCATTCCGCCGGCCTTATAGAGCCTGGCAGGATGCGCTACCTTTGTGAAAAACTAGTCTGGCCAGCAGGGGGGGCTCTTTCCCTGACATGTACCTATGGGGTCAAACGTCCTAATACAACGAGGCAGATTCCAGGCCGTGAAAAGGAGCAAATGTTTTTCTGAAACCTTAATCCGGACCCTGTAAAAAGGAGTGTCCTTCACATGAGGCATTAAACTGGCCTCCTGACTTTCTGTGGTCATTAATTCCCTACCTTAATTATGAATTTGACCTCATTTATGGAGGTGGTAGCACATTCCGCCGGCCTGATTGAACCTGTCAGGATGCGCTACCCCTCTATCAGAGCAGCTTCATTCAATCAAAAAGAAAAAGTTCAACTGTTACTTGCAGTAGTCAGATTCTGGTTACTCTCTAAAGCTAAGCAGGCCCAAGCCTGCTCTGTGCATGGATGGGAGGTCCTTTGTGGAAAACTAGTTTTCTGCTGTAGATAGTTTTAGTCCAGCCAGCAGGGGTTGCTCATTCCATGACATGTACTTTAGGTTCCAAAAGTCCAAGTATACAAAAATGAGCATTAAACCGCCCCATGTAAAAATGAGTGTCCTTCGGATGAGGCATTAAACAGGCCTCCTGACTTTCTGTGGTCATTAACTGCCTACCTTAATGATGAATTTGACCTCATTTATGGAGGTGGTAGCACAATCTGCCGGCCTTATAGAGCCTGGCGGGATGCGCTACCTTTGTGAAAAGCTAGTCTGGCCAGCATGGGGTGCTCTTTTCCTGTCATGTACCTATGGGATCAAAAGCCCTAATACAACGAAGCAGATTCCGGGCCTTGAAAAGGAGCAAATGTTTTTTAGAAACCTTAATCCAGCCCTTGTAAAAAAGAAGCATCTTTCGGATGAGGCAATAAACTGGCCTCCTGACCTTTAGTGCTCATGAATTCCCCTCCTTAATTATGAATTTGACCTCATTTATGGAGGTGGTAGCGCATTCCGCTGGCCTTATAGAGCCTGGCAGGATGCGCTACCTTTGTGAAAAACTAGTCTGGCCAACAGGGGGGGCTCTTTCCCTGACATGTACCTATGGATAAAAAAGTCCTAATACAACAAGGCAGATTCCAGGCCGTGAAAAGGAGAAAATGTTTGATGAAACCTTAATCCGGCAGCTGTAAAAAGGAGCGTCCTTCGGATGAGGCAATAAACTGGCCTCCTGACTTTCTGTGGTCATTAATTCCCTACCTTAATTATGAATTTGACCTCATTTATGGAGGTGGTAGCGCATTCCGCTGGCCTTATAGAGCCTGGCAGGATGCGCTACCTTTGTGAAAAACTAGTCTGGCCAACAGGGGGGGCTCTTTCCCTGACATGTACCTATGGATAAAAAAGTCCTAATACAACAAGGCAGATTCCAGGCCGTAAAAAGGAGAAAATGTTTGATGAAACCTTAATCCAGCAGTAGTAGAAAGGAGCATCCTTCGCATGAGGCATTATACTGGCCCCCTAACTTTCTGTGGTCATTAATTCCCTACCTTAATGATGAATTTGACCTCATTTATGGAGGTGGTAGCGCATTCCGCCGGCCTGATTGAACCAGGCAGGATGCGCTACCCCTCTATCAGAGCAGCTTCATTTAACCGAAAAGAACAAGTTCAACTGTTGCTTGCAGTAGTCAGATTCTGGTTGCTCTCTGAAGCTAAGCAGGCCCAAGTCTACTCTATGCAAGTATGGGAGACCCTTTGTGCAAAACTAGCTTCCTGCTGGAGATAGTTTTAGTCCAGCCAGCAGAGGTTGCTCATTCCCTGACATGTACTTTAGTTTCCAAAAGTCCAAATATACAAAAATGACTTCTGCGGTGTAAGGCTTTTGATGAAGCATTAAACCGCCCCATGTAAAAATGAGTGTCCTTCGGATGAGGCATTAAACAGGCCTCCTGACTTTCTGTGGTCATTAATTCCCTACCTTAATGATGAATTTGACCTCATTTATGGAGGTGGTAGCGCAATCTGCCGGCCTTATAGAGCCTGGCAGGATGCGCTACCTTTGTGAAAAGCTAGTCTGGCCAGCATGGGGTGCTCTTTTCCTGTCATGTACCTATGGGATCAAAAGCCCTAATACAACGAGGCAGATTCCGGGCCTTGAAAAGGAGCAAATGTTTTTTTGAAACCTGAATCCAGCCCTTGTAAAAAGAAGCATCTTTCGGATGAGGCAATAAACTGGCCTCCTGACCTTTAGTGCTCATGAATTCCCCTCCTTAATTATGAATTTGACCTCATTTATGGAGGTGGTAGCGCATTCCGCTGGCCTTATAGAGCCTGGCAGGATGCGCTACCTTTGTGAAAAACTAGTCTGGCCAGCCGGGAGGGCTCTTTCCCTGACATGTACTTATGGGTAAAAAAGTCCTAATACAACGAGGCAGATTCCAGGCCGTGAAAAGGAGCAAATGTTTGATGAAACCTTAATCCGGCAGCTGTAAAAATGAGCGTCCTTCGCATGAGGCAATAATCTGGCCTCCTGATCGTTTGTACTCATGAATTCCCCTCCTTAATTATGTATTTGACCTCATTTATGGAGGTGGTAGCGCATTCCGCCGGCCTTATAGAGCCTGGCAGGATGCGCTACCTTTGTGAAAAACTAGTCTGGCCAGCAGGGGGGGCTCTTTCCCTGACATGTACCTATGGGGTCAAACGTCCTAATACAACGAGGCAGATTCCAGGCCGTGAAAAGGAGCAAATGTTTTTCTGAAACCTTAATCCGGACCCTGTAAAAAGGAGTGTCCTTCACATGAGGCATTAAACTGGCCTCCTGACTTTCTGTGGTCATTAATTCCCTACCTTAATTATGAATTTGACCTCATTTATGGAGGTGGTAGCACATTCCGCCGGCCTGATTGAACCTGTCAGGATGCGCTACCCCTCTATCAGAGCAGCTTCATTCAATCAAAAAGAAAAAGTTCAACTGTTACTTGCAGTAGTCAGATTCTGGTTACTCTCTAAAGCTAAGCAGGCCCAAGCCTGCTCTGTGCATGGATGGGAGGCCCTTTGTGGAAAACTAGTTTTCTGCTGTAGATAGTCTTAGTCCAGCCAGCAGGGGTTGCTCATTCCATGACATGTACTTTAGGTTCCAAAAGTCCAAGTATACAAAAATGAGCATTAAACCGCCCCATGTAAAAATGAGTGTCCTTCGGATGAGGCATTAAACAGGCCTCCTGACTTTCTGTGGTCATTAACTGCCTACCTTAATGATGAATTTGACCTCATTTATGGAGGTGGTAGCACAATCTGCCGGCCTTATAGAGCCTGGCGGGATGCGCTACCTTTGTGAAAAGCTAGTCTGGCCAGCATGGGGTGCTCTTTTCCTGTCATGTACCTATGGGATCAAAAGCCCTAATACAACGAGGCAGATTCCGGGCCTTGAAAAGAAGCAAATGTTTTTTTGAAACCTTAATCCAGCCCTTGTAAAAAAGAAGCATCTTTCGGATGAGGCAATAAACTGGCCTCCTGACCTTTAGTGCTCATGAATTCCCCTCCTTAATTATGAATTTGACCTCATTTATGGAGGTGGTAGCGCATTCCGCTGGCCTTATAGAGCCTGGCAGGATGCGCTACCTTTGTGAAAAACTAGTCTGGCCAACAGGGGGGGCTCTTTCCCTGACATGTACCTATGGATAAAAAAGTCCTAATACAACAAGGCAGATTCCAGGCCGTGAAAAGGAGAAAATGTTTGATGAAACCTTAATCCGGCAGCTGTAAAAATGAGCGTCCTTCGGATGAGGCAATAAACTGGCCTCCTGACTTTCTGTGGTCATTAATTCCCTACCTTAATTATGAATTTGACCTCATTTATGGAGGTGGTAGCGCATTCCGCCGGCCTTATAGAGCCTGGCAGCATGCGCTACCTTTGTGAAAAACTAGTCTGGCCAGCAGGGAGGGCTCTTTCCCTGACATGTACTTATGGGTAAAAAAGTCCTAATACAACGAGGCAGATTCCAGGACGTGAAAAGGAGCAAATGTTTGATGAAACCTTAATCCAGCAGCAGTAGAAAGGAGCATCCTTCGCATGAGGCATTATACTGGCCCCCTAACTTTCTGTGGTCATTAATTCCCTACCTTAATGATGAATTTGACCTCATTTATGGAGGTGGTAGCGCATTCCGCCGGCCTGATTGAACCAGGCAGGATGCGCTACCCCTCTATCAGAGCAGCTTCATTTAACCGAAAATAACAAGTTCAACTGTTGCTTGCAGTAGTCAGATTCTGGTTGCTCTCTGAAGCTAAGCAGGCCCAAGTCTACTCTATGCAAGTATGGGAGACCCTTTGTGCAAAACTAGCTTCCTGCTGGAGATAGTTTTAGTCCAGCCAGCAGAGGTTGCTCATTCCCTGACATGTACTTTAGTTTCCAAAAGTCCAAATATACAAAAATGACTTCTGCGGTGTAAGGCTTTTGATGAAGCATTAAACCGCCCCATGTAAAAATGAGTGTCCTTCGGATGAGGCATTAAACAGGCCTCCTGACTTTCTGTGGTCATTAACTCCCTACCTTAATGATGAATTTGACCTCATTTATGGAGGTGGTAGCGCATTCCGCTGGCCTTATAGAGCCTGGCAGGATGTGCTACCTTTGTGAAAAACTAGTCTGGCCAGCAGGGAGGGCTCTTTCCCTGACATGTACTTATGGGTAAAAAAGTCCTAATACAACGAGGCAGATTCCAGGCCGTGAAAAGGAGCAAATGTTTGATGAAACCTTAATCCGGCAGCTGTAAAAAGGAGCGTCCTTCGGATGAGGCAATAAACTGGCCTCCTGATCTTTTGTACTCATGAATTCCCCTCCTTAATTATGTATTTGACCTCATTTATGGAGGTGGTAGCGCATTCCGCCGGCCTTATAGAGCCTGGCAGGATGCGCTACCTTTGTGAAAAACTAGTCTGGCCAGCAGGGGGGGCTCTTTCCCTGACATGTACCTATGGGGTCAAACGTCCTAATACAACGAGGCAGATTCCAGGCCCTGAAAAGGAGCAAATGTTTTTATGAAACCTTAATCCGGTCCCTGTAAAAAGGAGTGTCCTTCGCATGAGGCATTAAACTGGCCTCCTGACTTTCTGTGGTCATTAATTCTCTACCTTACTTATGAGTTTGACCTCATTTATGGAGGTGGTAGCGCATTCCGCCGGCCTGATTGAACCAGGCAGGATGCGCTACCCCTCTATCAGAGCAGCTTCATTTAACCGAAAAGAGCAAGTTCAACTGTTGTTTGCAGTAGTCAGATTCTGGTTGCTCTCTGAAGCTAAGCAGGCCCAAGTCTACTCTATGCAAGTATGGGAGACCCTTTGTGCAAAACTAGCTTCCTGCTGGAGATAGTTTTAGTCCAGCCAGCAGAGGTTGCTCATTCCCTGACATGTACTTTCGGTTCCAAAAGTCCAGATATACAAAAATGACTTCTGCGGTGGAAGGCTTTTGATGAAGCATTAAACCGCCCTATGTAAAAATGAGTATCCTTCGGATGAGGCATTAAACAGGCCTCCTGACTTTCTGTGGTCATTAATTCCCTACCTTAATGATGAATTTGACCTCATTTATGGAGGTGGTAGCGCAATCTGCCGGCCTTATAGAGCCTGGCAGGATGCGCTACCTTTGTGAAAAGCTAGTCTGGCCAGCATGGGGTGCTCTTTTCCTGTCATGTACCTATGGGATCAAAAGCCCTAATACAACGAGGCAGATTCCGGGCCTTGAAAAGGAGCAAATGTTTTTTTGAAACCTGAATCCAGCCCTTGTAAAAAGAAGCATCTTTCGGATGGGGCAATAAACTGGCCTCCTGACCTTTAGTGCTCATGAATTCCCCCCCTTAATTATGAATTTGACCTCATTTATGGAGGTGGTAGCGCATTCCGCTGGCCTTATAGAGCCTGGCAGGATGCGCTACCTTTGTGAAAAACTAGTCTGGCCAGCAGGGAGGGCTCTTTCCCTGACATGTACTTATGGGTAAAAAAGTCCTAATACAACGAGGCAGATTCCAGGCCGTGAAAAGGAGCAAATGTTTGATGAAACCTTAATCCGGCAGCTGTAAAAATGAGCGTCCTTCGGATGAGGCAATAAACTGGCCTCCTGATCTTTTGTACTCATGAATTCCCCTCCTTAATTATGTATTTGTCCTCATTAATGGAGGTGGTAGCGCATTCCGCCGGCCTTATAGAGCCTGGCAGGATGCGCTACCTTTGTGAAAAACTAGTCTGGCCAGCAGGGGGGGCTCTTTCCCTGACATGTACCTATGGGGTCAAACGTCCTAATACAACGAGGCAGATTCCAGGCCGTGAAAAGGAGCGAATGTTTTTATGAAACCTTAATCAGGTCCCTGTAAAAAGGAGTGTCCTTCGCATGAGGCATTAAACTGGCCTCCTGACTTTCTGTGGTCATTAATTCTCTACCTTACTTATGAGTTTGACCTCATTTATGGAGGTGGTAGCGCATTCCGCCGGCCTGATTGAACCAGGCAGGATGCGCTACCCCTCTATCAGAGCAGCTTCATTTAACCGAAAAGAACAAGTTCAACTGTTGCTTGCAGTAGTCAGATTCTGTTTGCTCTCAGAAGCTAAGCAGGCCCAAGTCTACTCTATGCAAGTATGGGAGACCCTTTGTGCAAAACTAGCTTTCTGCTGGAGATAGTTTTAGTCCAGCCAGCAGAGGTTGCTCATTCCCTGACATGTACTTTCGGTTCCAAAAGTCCAGATACACAAAAATGACTTCTGCGGTGGAAGGCTTTTGATGAAGCATTAAACCGCCCTATATAAAAAAAAATGAGTATCCTTCGGATGAGGCATTAAACAGGCCTCCTGACTTTCTGTGGTCATTAATTCCCTACCTTAATGATGAATTTGACCTCATTTATGGAGGTGGTAGCGCAATCTGCCGGCCTTATAGAGCCTGGCAGGATGCGCTACCTTTGTGAAAAGCTAGTCTGGCCAGCATGGGGTGCTCTTTTCCTGTCATGTACCTATGGGATCAAAAGCCCTAATACAACGAGGCAGATTCCGGGCCTTGAAAAGGAGCAAATGTTTTTTTGAAACCTGAATCCAGCCCTTGTAAAAAGAAGCATCTTTCGGATGAGGCAATAAACTGGCCTCCTGACCTTTAGTGCTCATGAATTCCCCTCCTTAATTATGAATTTGACCTCATTTATGGAGGTGGTAGCGCATTCCGCTGGCCTTATAGAGCCTGGCAGGATGCGCTACCTTTGTGAAAAACTAGTCTGGCCAGCAGGGAGGGCTCTTTCCCTGACATGTACTTATGGGTAAAAAAGTCCTAATACAACGAGGCAGATTCCAGGCCGTGAAAAGGAGCAAATGTTTGATGAAACCTTAATCCGGCAGCTTTAAAAAGGAGCGTCCTTCGGATGAGGCAATAAACTGGCCTCCTGATCTTTTGTACTCATGAATTCCCCTCCTTAATTATGTATTTGACCTCATTTATGGAGGTGGTAGCGCATTCCGCCGGCCTTATAGAGCCTGGCAGGATGCGCTACCTTTGTGAAAAACTAGTCTGGCCAGCAGGGGGGGCTCTTTCCCTGACATGTACCTATGGGGTCAAACGTCCTAATACAACGAGGCAGATTCCAGGCCGGGAAAAGGAGCAAATGTTTTTATGAAACCTTAATCCGGTCCCTGTAAAAAGGAGTGTCCTTCGCATGAGGCATTAAACTGGCCTCCTGACTTTCTGTGGTCATTAATTCTCTACCTTACTTATGAGTTTGACCTCATTTATGGAGGTGGTAGCACATTCCGCCGGCCTGATTGAACCTGTCAGGATGCGCTACCCCTCTATCAGAGCAGCTTCATTCAATCAAAAAGAAAAAGTTCAACTGTTACTTGCAGTAGTCAGATTCTGGTTACTCTCTAAAGCTAAGCAGGCCCAAGCCTGCTCTGTGCATGGATGGGAGGCCCTTTGTGGAAAACTAGTTTTCTGCTGTAGATAGTTTTAGTCCAGCCAGCAGGGGTTGCTCATTCCATGACATGTACTTTAGGTTCCAAAAGTCCAAGTATACAAAAATGAGCATTAAACCGCCCCATGTAAAAATGAGTGTCCTTCGGATGAGGCATTAAACAGGCCTCCTGACTTTCTGTGGTCATTAACTGCCTACCTTAATGATGAATTTGACCTCATTTATGGAGGTGGTAGCACAATCTGCCGGCCTTATAGAGCCTGGCGGGATGCGCTACCTTTGTGAAAAGCTAGTCTGGCCAGCATGGGGTGCTCTTTTCCTGTCATGTACCTATGGGATCAAAAGCCCTAATACAACGAGGCAGATTCCGGGCCTTGAAAAGGAGCAAATGTTTTTTTGAAACCTTAATCCAGCCCTTGTAAAAAAGAAGCATCTTTCGGATGAGGCAATAAACTGGCCTCCTGACCTTTAGTGCTCATGAATTCCCCTCCTTAATTATGAATTTGACCTCATTTATGGAGGTGGTAGCGCATTCCGCTGGCCTTATAGAGCCTGGCAGGATGCGCTACCTTTGTGAAAAACTAGTCTGGCCAACAGGGGGGGCTCTTTCCCTGACATGTACCTATGGATAAAAAAGTCCTAATACAACAAGGCAGATTCCAGGCCGTGAAAAGGAGAAAATGTTTGATGAAACCTTAATCCGGCAGCTGTAAAAATGAGCGTCCTTCGGATGAGGCAATAAACTGGCCTCCTGACTTTCTGTGGTCATTAATTCCCTACCTTAATGATGAATTTGACCTCATTTATGGAGGTGGTAGCGCAATCTGCCGGCCTTATAGAGCCTGGCAGGATGCGCTACCCTTGTGAAAAGCTAGTCTGGCCAGCATGGGGTGCTCTTTTCCTGTCATGTACCTATGGGATCAAAAGCCCTAATACAACGAGGCAGATTCCGGGCCTTGAAAAGGAGCAAATGTTTTTTTGAAACCTGAATCCAGCCCTTGTAAAAAGAAGCATCTTTCGGATGAGGCAATAAACTGGCCTCCTGACCTTTAGTGCTCATGAATTCCCCTCCTTAATTATGAATTTGACCTCATTTATGGAGGTGGTAGCGCATTCCGCTGGCCTTATAGAGCCTGGCAGGATGCGCTACCTTTGTGAAAAACTAGTCTGGCCAGCAGGGAGGGCTCTTTCCCTGACATGTACTTATGGGTAAAAAAGTCCTAATACAACGAGGCAGATTCCAGGCCGTGAAAAGGAGCAAATGTTTGATGAAACCTTAATCCGGCAGCTGTAAAAATGAGCGTCCTTCGGATGAGGCAATAATCTGGCCTCCTGATCGTTTGTACTCATGAATTCCCCTCCTTAATTATGTATTTGACCTCATTTATGGAGGTGGTAGCGCATTCCGCCGGCCTTATAGAGCCTGGCAGGATGCGCTACCTTTGTGAAAAACTAGTCTGGCCAGCAAGGGGGGCTCTTTCCCTGACATGTACCTATGGGGTCAAACGTCCTAATACAACGAGGCAGATTCCAGGCCGTGAAAAGGAGCAAATGTTTTTCTGAAACCTTAATCCGGACCCTGTAAAAAGGAGTGTCCTTCACATGAGGCATTAAACTGGCCTCCTGACTTTCTGTGGTCATTAATTCCCTACCTTAATTATGAATTTGACCTCATTTATGGAGGTGGTAGCACATTCCGCCGGCCTGATTGAACCTGTCAGGATGCGCTACCCCTCTATCAGAGCAGCTTCATTCAATCAAAAAGAAAAAGTTCAACTGTTACTTGCAGTAGTCAGATTCTGGTTACTCTCTAAAGCTAAGCAGGCCCAAGCCTGCTCTGTGCATGGATGGGAGGCCCTTTGTGGAAAACTAGTTTTCTGCTGTAGATAGTTTTAGTCCAGCCAGCAGGGGTTGCTCATTCCATGACATGTACTTTAGGTTCCAAAAGTCCAAGTATACAAAAATGAGCATTAAACCGCCCCATGTAAAAATGAGTGTCCTTCGGATGAGGCATTAAACAGGCCTCCTGACTTTCTGTGGTCATTAACTGCCTACCTTAATGATGAATTTGACCTCGTTTATGGAGGTGGTAGCACAATCTGCCGGCCTTATAGAGCCTGGCGGGATGCGCTACCTTTGTGAAAAGCTAGTCTGGCCAGCATGGGGTGCTCTTTTCCTGTCATGTACCTATGGGATCAAAAGCCCTAATACAACGAGGCAGATTCCGGGCCTTGAAAAGAAGCAAATGTTTTTTTGAAACCTTAATCCAGCCCTTGTAAAAAAGAAGCATCTTTCGGATGAGGCAATAAACTGGCCTCCTGACCTTTAGTGCTCATGAATTCCCCTCCTTAATTATGAATTTGACCTCATTTATGGAGGTGGTAGCGCATTCCGCTGGCCTTATAGAGCCTGGCAGGATGCGCTACCTTTGTGAAAAACTAGTCTGGCCAACAGGGGGGGCTCTTTCCCTGACATGTACCTATGGATAAAAAAGTCCTAATACAACAAGGCAGATTCCAGGCCGTGAAAAGGAGAAAATGTTTGATGAAACCTTAATCCGGCAGCTGTAAAAATGAGCGTCCTTCGGATGAGGCAATAAACTGGCCTCCTGACTTTCTGTGGTCATTAATTCCCTACCTTAATTATGAATTTGACCTCATTTATGGAGGTGGTAGCGCATTCCGCCGGCCTTATAGAGCCTGGCAGCATGCGCTACCTTTGTGAAAAACTAGTCTGGCCAGCAGGGAGGGCTCTTTCCCTGACATGTACTTATGGGTAAAAAAGTCCTAATACAACGAGGCAGATTCCAGGACGTGAAAAGGAGCAAATGTTTGATGAAACCTTAATCCAGCAGCAGTAGAAAGGAGCATCCTTCGCATGAGGCATTATACTGGCCCCCTAACTTTCTGTGGTCATTAATTCCCTACCTTAATGATGAATTTGACCTCATTTATGGAGGTGGTAGCGCATTCCGCCGGCCTGATTGAACCAGGCAGGATGCGCTACCCCTCTATCAGAGCAGCTTCATTTAACCGAAAAGAACAAGTTCAACTGTTGCTTGCAGTAGTCAGATTCTGGTTGCTCTCTGAAGCTAAGCAGGCCCAAGTCTACTCTATGCAAGTATGGGAGACCCTTTGTGCAAAACTAGCTTCCTGCTGGAGATAGTTTTAGTCCAGCCAGCAGAGGTTGCTCATTCCCTGACATGTACTTTAGTTTCCAAAAGTCCAAATATACAAAAATGACTTCTGCGGTGTAAGGCTTTTGATGAAGCATTAAACCGCCCCATGTAAAAATGAGTGTCCTTCGGATGAGGCATTAAACAGGCCTCCTGACTTTCTGTGGTCATTAATTCCCTACCTTAATGATGAATTTGACCTCATTTATGGAGGTGGTAGCGCATTCCGCTGGCCTTATAGAGCCTGGCAGGATGTGCTACCTTTGTGAAAAACTAGTCTGGCCAGCAGGGAGGGCTCTTTCCCTGACATGTACTTATGGGTAAAAAAGTCCTAATACAACGAGGCAGATTCCAGGCCGTGAAAAGGAGCAAATGTTTTTTTGAAACCTGAATCCAGCCCTTGTAAAAAGAAGCATCTTTCGGATGAGGCAATAAACTGGCCTCCTGACCTTTAGTGCTCATGAATTCCCCTCCTTAATTATGAATTTGACCTCATTTATGGAGGTGGTAGCGCATTCCGCTGGCCTTATAGAGCCTGGCAGGATGCGCTACCTTTGTGAAAAACTAGTCTGGCCAGCAGGGAGGGCTCTTTCCCTGACATGTACTTATGGGTAAAAAAGTCCTAATACAACGAGGCAGATTCCAGGCCGTGAAAAGGAGCAAATGTTTGATGAAACCTTAATCCGGCAGCTTTAAAAAGGAGCGTCCTTCGGATGAGGCAATAAACTGGCCTCCTGATCTTTTGTACTCATGAATTCCCCTCCTTAATTATGTATTTGACCTCATTTATGGAGGTGGTAGCGCATTCCGCCGGCCTTATAGAGCCTGGCAGGATGCGCTACCTTTGTGAAAAACTAGTCTGGCCAGCAGGGGGGGCTCTTTCCCTGACATGTACCTATGGGGTCAAACGTCCTAATACAACGAGGCAGATTCCAGGCCGGGAAAAGGAGCAAATGTTTTTATGAAACCTTAATCCGGTCCCTGTAAAAAGGAGTGTCCTTCGCATGAGGCATTAAACTGGCCTCCTGACTTTCTGTGGTCATTAATTCTCTACCTTACTTATGAGTTTGACCTCATTTATGGAGGTGGTAGCACATTCCGCCGGCCTGATTGAACCTGTCAGGATGCGCTACCCCTCTATCAGAGCAGCTTCATTCAATCAAAAAGAAAAAGTTCAACTGTTACTTGCAGTAGTCAGATTCTGGTTACTCTCTAAAGCTAAGCAGGCCCAAGCCTGCTCTGTGCATGGATGGGAGGCCCTTTGTGGAAAACTAGTTTTCTGCTGTAGATAGTTTTAGTCCAGCCAGCAGGGGTTGCTCATTCCATGACATGTACTTTAGGTTCCAAAAGTCCAAGTATACAAAAATGAGCATTAAACCGCCCCATGTAAAAATGAGTGTCCTTCGGATGAGGCATTAAACAGGCCTCCTGACTTTCTGTGGTCATTAACTGCCTACCTTAATGATGAATTTGACCTCATTTATGGAGGTGGTAGCACAATCTGCCGGCCTTATAGAGCCTGGCGGGATGCGCTACCTTTGTGAAAAGCTAGTCTGGCCAGCATGGGGTGCTCTTTTCCTGTCATGTACCTATGGGATCAAAAGCCCTAATACAACGAGGCAGATTCCGGGCCTTGAAAAGGAGCAAATGTTTTTTTGAAACCTTAATCCAGCCCTTGTAAAAAAGAAGCATCTTTCGGATGAGGCAATAAACTGGCCTCCTGACCTTTAGTGCTCATGAATTCCCCTCCTTAATTATGAATTTGACCTCATTTATGGAGGTGGTAGCGCATTCCGCTGGCCTTATAGAGCCTGGCAGGATGCGCTACCTTTGTGAAAAACTAGTCTGGCCAACAGGGGGGGCTCTTTCCCTGACATGTACCTATGGATAAAAAAGTCCTAATACAACAAGGCAGATTCCAGGCCGTGAAAAGGAGAAAATGTTTGATGAAACCTTAATCCGGCAGCTGTAAAAATGAGCGTCCTTCGGATGAGGCAATAAACTGGCCTCCTGACTTTCTGTGGTCATTAATTCCCTACCTTAATGATGAATTTGACCTCATTTATGGAGGTGGTAGCGCAATCTGCCGGCCTTATAGAGCCTGGCAGGATGCGCTACCCTTGTGAAAAGCTAGTCTGGCCAGCATGGGGTGCTCTTTTCCTGTCATGTACCTATGGGATCAAAAGCCCTAATACAACGAGGCAGATTCCGGGCCTTGAAAAGGAGCAAATGTTTTTTTGAAACCTGAATCCAGCCCTTGTAAAAAGAAGCATCTTTCGGATGAGGCAATAAACTGGCCTCCTGACCTTTAGTGCTCATGAATTCCCCTCCTTAATTATGAATTTGACCTCATTTATGGAGGTGGTAGCGCATTCCGCTGGCCTTATAGAGCCTGGCAGGATGCGCTACCTTTGTGAAAAACTAGTCTGGCCAGCAGGGAGGGCTCTTTCCCTGACATGTACTTATGGGTAAAAAAGTCCTAATACAACGAGGCAGATTCCAGGCCGTGAAAAGGAGCAAATGTTTGATGAAACCTTAATCCGGCAGCTGTAAAAATGAGCGTCCTTCGGATGAGGCAATAATCTGGCCTCCTGATCGTTTGTACTCATGAATTCCCCTCCTTAATTATGTATTTGACCTCATTTATGGAGGTGGTAGCGCATTCCGCCGGCCTTATAGAGCCTGGCAGGATGCGCTACCTTTGTGAAAAACTAGTCTGGCCAGCAAGGGGGGCTCTTTCCCTGACATGTACCTATGGGGTCAAACGTCCTAATACAACGAGGCAGATTCCAGGCCGTGAAAAGGAGCAAATGTTTTTCTGAAACCTTAATCCGGACCCTGTAAAAAGGAGTGTCCTTCACATGAGGCATTAAACTGGCCTCCTGACTTTCTGTGGTCATTAATTCCCTACCTTAATTATGAATTTGACCTCATTTATGGAGGTGGTAGCACATTCCGCCGGCCTGATTGAACCTGTCAGGATGCGCTACCCCTCTATCAGAGCAGCTTCATTCAATCAAAAAGAAAAAGTTCAACTGTTACTTGCAGTAGTCAGATTCTGGTTACTCTCTAAAGCTAAGCAGGCCCAAGCCTGCTCTGTGCATGGATGGGAGGCCCTTTGTGGAAAACTAGTTTTCTGCTGTAGATAGTTTTAGTCCAGCCAGCAGGGGTTGCTCATTCCATGACATGTACTTTAGGTTCCAAAAGTCCAAGTATACAAAAATGAGCATTAAACCGCCCCATGTAAAAATGAGTGTCCTTCGGATGAGGCATTAAACAGGCCTCCTGACTTTCTGTGGTCATTAACTGCCTACCTTAATGATGAATTTGACCTCATTTATGGAGGTGGTAGCACAATCTGCCGGCCTTATAGAGCCTGGCGGGATGCGCTACCTTTGTGAAAAGCTAGTCTGGCCAGCATGGGGTGCTCTTTTCCTGTCATGTACCTATGGGATCAAAAGCCCTAATACAACGAGGCAGATTCCGGGCCTTGAAAAGGAGCAAATGTTTTTTTGAAACCTTAATCCAGCCCTTGTAAAAAAGAAGCATCTTTCGGATGAGGCAATAAACTGGCCTCCTGACCTTTAGTGCTCATGAATTCCCCTCCTTAATTATGAATTTGACCTCATTTATGGAGGTGGTAGCGCATTCCGCTGGCCTTATAGAGCCTGGCAGGATGCGCTACCTTTGTGAAAAACTAGTCTGGCCAACAGGGGGGGCTCTTTCCCTGACATGTACCTATGGATAAAAAAGTCCTAATACAACAAGGCAGATTCCAGGCCGTGAAAAGGAGAAAATGTTTGATGAAACCTTAATCCGGCAGCTGTAAAAATGAGCGTCCTTCGGATGAGGCAATAAACTGGCCTCCTGACTTTCTGTGGTCATTAATTCCCTACCTTAATGATGAATTTGACCTCATTTATGGAGGTGGTAGCGCAATCTGCCGGCCTTATAGAGCCTGGCAGGATGCGCTACCCTTGTGAAAAGCTAGTCTGGCCAGCATGGGGTGCTCTTTTCCTGTCATGTACCTATGGGATCAAAAGCCCTAATACAACGAGGCAGATTCCGGGCCTTGAAAAGGAGCAAATGTTTTTTTGAAACCTGAATCCAGCCCTTGTAAAAAGAAGCATCTTTCGGATGAGGCAATAAACTGGCCTCCTGACCTTTAGTGCTCATGAATTCCCCTCCTTAATTATGAATTTGACCTCATTTATGGAGGTGGTAGCGCATTCCGCTGGCCTTATAGAGCCTGGCAGGATGCGCTACCTTTGTGAAAAACTAGTCTGGCCAGCAGGGAGGGCTCTTTCCCTGACATGTACTTATGGGTAAAAAAGTCCTAATACAACGAGGCAGATTCCAGGCCGTGAAAAGGAGCAAATGTTTGATGAAACCTTAATCCGGCAGCTGTAAAAATGAGCGTCCTTCGGATGAGGCAATAATCTGGCCTCCTGATCGTTTGTACTCATGAATTCCCCTCCTTAATTATGTATTTGACCTCATTTATGGAGGTGGTAGCGCATTCCGCCGGCCTTATAGAGCCTGGCAGGATGCGCTACCTTTGTGAAAAACTAGTCTGGCCAGCAAGGGGGGCTCTTTCCCTGACATGTACCTATGGGGTCAAACGTCCTAATACAACGAGGCAGATTCCAGGCCGTGAAAAGGAGCAAATGTTTTTCTGAAACCTTAATCCGGACCCTGTAAAAAGGAGTGTCCTTCACATGAGGCATTAAACTGGCCTCCTGACTTTCTGTGGTCATTAATTCCCTACCTTAATTATGAATTTGACCTCATTTATGGAGGTGGTAGCACATTCCGCCGGCCTGATTGAACCTGTCAGGATGCGCTACCCCTCTATCAGAGCAGCTTCATTCAATCAAAAAGAAAAAGTTCAACTGTTACTTGCAGTAGTCAGATTCTGGTTACTCTCTAAAGCTAAGCAGGCCCAAGCCTGCTCTGTGCATGGATGGGAGGCCCTTTGTGGAAAACTAGTTTTCTGCTGTAGATAGTTTTAGTCCAGCCAGCAGGGGTTGCTCATTCCATGACATGTACTTTAGGTTCCAAAAGTCCAAGTATACAAAAATGAGCATTAAACCGCCCCATGTAAAAATGAGTGTCCTTCGGATGAGGCATTAAACAGGCCTCCTGACTTTCTGTGGTCATTAACTGCCTACCTTAATGATGAATTTGACCTCATTTATGGAGGTGGTAGCACAATCTGCCGGCCTTATAGAGCCTGGCGGGATGCGCTACCTTTGTGAAAAGCTAGTCTGGCCAGCATGGGGTGCTCTTTTCCTGTCATGTACCTATGGGATCAAAAGCCCTAATACAACGAGGCAGATTCCGGGCCTTGAAAAGAAGCAAATGTTTTTTTGAAACCTTAATCCAGCCCTTGTAAAAAAGAAGCATCTTTCGGATGAGGCAATAAACTGGCCTCCTGACCTTTAGTGCTCATGAATTCCCCTCCTTAATTATGAATTTGACCTCATTTATGGAGGTGGTAGCGCATTCCGCTGGCCTTATAGAGCCTGGCAGGATGCGCTACCTTTGTGAAAAACTAGTCTGGCCAACAGGGGGGGCTCTTTCCCTGACATGTACCTATGGATAAAAAAGTCCTAATACAACAAGGCAGATTCCAGGCCGTGAAAAGGAGAAAATGTTTGATGAAACCTTAATCCGGCAGCTGTAAAAATGAGCGTCCTTCGGATGAGGCAATAAACTGGCCTCCTGACTTTCTGTGGTCATTAATTCCCTACCTTAATTATGAATTTGACCTCATTTATGGAGGTGGTAGCGCATTCCGCCGGCCTTATAGAGCCTGGCAGCATGCGCTACCTTTGTGAAAAACTAGTCTGGCCAGCAGGGAGGGCTCTTTCCCTGACATGTACTTATGGGTAAAAAAGTCCTAATACAACGAGGCAGATTCCAGGACGTGAAAAGGAGCAAATGTTTGATGAAACCTTAATCCAGCAGCAGTAGAAAGGAGCATCCTTCGCATGAGGCATTATACTGGCCCCCTAACTTTCTGTGGTCATTAATTCCCTACCTTAATGATGAATTTGACCTCATTTATGGAGGTGGTAGCGCATTCCGCCGGCCTGATTGAACCAGGCAGGATGCGCTACCCCTCTATCAGAGCAGCTTCATTTAACCGAAAAGAACAAGTTCAACTGTTGCTTGCAGTAGTCAGATTCTGGTTGCTCTCTGAAGCTAAGCAGGCCCAAGTCTACTCTATGCAAGTATGGGAGACCCTTTGTGCAAAACTAGCTTCCTGCTGGAGATAGTTTTAGTCCAGCCAGCAGAGGTTGCTCATTCCCTGACATGTACTTTAGTTTCCAAAAGTCCAAATATACAAAAATGACTTCTGCGGTGTAAGGCTTTTGATGAAGCATTAAACCGCCCCATGTAAAAATGAGTGTCCTTCGGATGAGGCATTAAACAGGCCTCCTGACTTTCTGTGGTCATTAACTCCCTACCTTAATGATGAATTTGACCTCATTTATGGAGGTGGTAGCGCATTCCGCTGGCCTTATAGAGCCTGGCAGGATGTGCTACCTTTGTGAAAAACTAGTCTGGCCAGCAGGGAGGGCTCTTTCCCTGACATGTACTTATGGGTAAAAAAGTCCTAATACAACGAGGCAGATTCCAGGCCGTGAAAAGGAGCAAATGTTTGATGAAACCTTAATCCGGCAGCTGTAAAAAGGAGCGTCCTTCGGATGAGGCAATAAACTGGCCTCCTGATCTTTTGTACTCATGAATTCCCCTCCTTAATTATGTATTTGACCTCATTTATGGAGGTGGTAGCGCATTCCGCCGGCCTTATAGAGCCTGGCAGGATGCGCTACCTTTGTGAAAAACTAGTCTGGCCAGCAGGGGGGGCTCTTTCCCTGACATGTACCTATGGGGTCAAACGTCCTAATACAACGAGGCAGATTCCAGGCCCTGAAAAGGAGCAAATGTTTTTATGAAACCTTAATCCGGTCCCTGTAAAAAGGAGTGTCCTTCGCATGAGGCATTAAACTGGCCTCCTGACTTTCTGTGGTCATTAATTCTCTACCTTACTTATGAGTTTGACCTCATTTATGGAGGTGGTAGCGCATTCCGCCGGCCTGATTGAACCAGGCAGGATGCGCTACCCCTCTATCAGAGCAGCTTCATTTAACCGAAAAGAGCAAGTTCAACTGTTGTTTGCAGTAGTCAGATTCTGGTTGCTCTCTGAAGCTAAGCAGGCCCAAGTCTACTCTATGCAAGTATGGGAGACCCTTTGTGCCAAACTAGCTTCCTGCTGGAGATAGTTTTAGTCCAGCCAGCAGAGGTTGCTCATTCCCTGACATGTACTTTCGGTTCCAAAAGTCCAGATATACAAAAATGACTTCTGCGGTGGAAGGCTTTTGATGAAGCATTAAACCGCCCTATGTAAAAATGAGTATCCTTCGGATGAGGCATTAAACAGGCCTCCTGACTTTCTGTGGTCATTAATTCCCTACCTTAATGATGAATTTGACCTCATTTATGGAGGTGGTAGCGCAATCTGCCGGCCTTATAGAGCCTGGCAGGATGCGCTACCTTTGTGAAAAGCTAGTCTGGCCAGCATGGGGTGCTCTTTTCCTGTCATGTACCTATGGGATCAAAAGCCCTAATACAACGAGGCAGATTCCGGGCCTTGAAAAGGAGCAAATGTTTTTTTGAAACCTGAATCCAGCCCTTGTAAAAAGAAGCATCTTTCGGATGGGGCAATAAACTGGCCTCCTGACCTTTAGTGCTCATGAATTCCCCCCCTTAATTATGAATTTGACCTCATTTATGGAGGTGGTAGCGCATTCCGCTGGCCTTATAGAGCCTGGCAGGATGCGCTACCTTTGTGAAAAACTAGTCTGGCCAGCAGGGAGGGCTCTTTCCCTGACATGTACTTATGGGTAAAAAAGTCCTAATACAACGAGGCAGATTCCAGGCCGTGAAAAGGAGCAAATGTTTGATGAAACCTTAATCCGGCAGCTGTAAAAATGAGCGTCCTTCGGATGAGGCAATAAACTGGCCTCCTGATCTTTTGTACTCATGAATTCCCCTCCTTAATTATGTATTTGTCCTCATTAATGGAGGTGGTAGCGCATTCCGCCGGCCTTATAGAGCCTGGCAGGATGCGCTACCTTTGTGAAAAACTAGTCTGGCCAGCAGGGGGGGCTCTTTCCCTGACATGTACCTATGGGGTCAAACGTCCTAATACAACGAGGCAGATTCCAGGCCGTGAAAAGGAGCGAATGTTTTTATGAAACCTTAATCAGGTCCCTGTAAAAAGGAGTGTCCTTCGCATGAGGCATTAAACTGGCCTCCTGACTTTCTGTGGTCATTAATTCTCTACCTTACTTATGAGTTTGACCTCATTTATGGAGGTGGTAGCGCATTCCGCCGGCCTGATTGAACCAGGCAGGATGCGCTACCCCTCTATCAGAGCAGCTTCATTTAACCGAAAAGAACAAGTTCAACTGTTGCTTGCAGTAGTCAGATTCTGTTTGCTCTCAGAAGCTAAGCAGGCCCAAGTCTACTCTATGCAAGTATGGGAGACCCTTTGTGCAAAACTAGCTTTCTGCTGGAGATAGTTTTAGTCCAGCCAGCAGAGGTTGCTCATTCCCTGACATGTACTTTCGGTTCCAAAAGTCCAGATATACAAAAATGACTTCTGCGGTGGAAGGCTTTTGATGAAGCATTAAACCGCCCTATGTAAAAATGAGTATCCTTCGGATGAGGCATTAAACAGGCCTCCTGACTTTCTGTGGTCATTAATTCCCTACCTTAATGATGAATTTGACCTCATTTATGGAGGTGGTAGCGCAATCTGCCGGCCTTATAGAGCCTGGCAGGATGCGCTACCTTTGTGAAAAGCTAGTCTGGCCAGCATGGGGTGCTCTTTTCCTGTCATGTACCTATGGGATCAAAAGCCCTAATACAACGAGGCAGATTCCGGGCCTTGAAAAGGAGCAAATGTTTTTTTGAAACCTGAATCCAGCCCTTGTAAAAAGAAGCATCTTTCGGATGAGGCAATAAACTGGCCTCCTGACCTTTAGTGCTCATGAATTCCCCTCCTTAATTATGAATTTGACCTCATTTATGGAGGTGGTAGCGCATTCCGCTGGCCTTATAGAGCCTGGCAGGATGCGCTACCTTTGTGAAAAACTAGTCTGGCCAGCAGGGAGGGCTCTTTCCCTGACATGTACTTATGGGTAAAAAAGTCCTAATACAACGAGGCAGATTCCAGGCCGTGAAAAGGAGCAAATGTTTGATGAAACCTTAATCCGGCAGCTTTAAAAAGGAGCGTCCTTCGGATGAGGCAATAAACTGGCCTCCTGATCTTTTGTACTCATGAATTCCCCTCCTTAATTATGTATTTGACCTCATTTATGGAGGTGGTAGCGCATTCCGCCGGCCTTATAGAGCCTGGCAGGATGCGCTACCTTTGTGAAAAACTAGTCTGGCCAGCAGGGGGGGCTCTTTCCCTGACATGTACCTATGGGGTCAAACGTCCTAATACAACGAGGCAGATTCCAGGCCGGGAAAAGGAGCAAATGTTTTTATGAAACCTTAATCCGGTCCCTGTAAAAAGGAGTGTCCTTCGTATGAGGCATTAAACTGGCCTCCTGACTTTCTGTGGTCATTAATTCTCTACCTTACTTATGAGTTTGACCTCATTTATGGAGGTGGTAGCACATTCCGCCGGCCTGATTGAACCTGTCAGGATGCGCTACCCCTCTATCAGAGCAGCTTCATTCAATCAAAAAGAAAAAGTTCAACTGTTACTTGCAGTAGTCAGATTCTGGTTACTCTCTAAAGCTAAGCAGGCCCAAGCCTGCTCTGTGCATGGATGGGAGGCCCTTTGTGCAAAACTAGTCTGGCCAGCAGGGGGGGCTCTTTCCCTGACATGTACCTATGGGGTCAAATGTCCTAATACAACGAGGCAGATTCCAGGCCGGGAAAAGGAGCAAATGTTTTTATGAAACCTTAATCCGGTCCCTGTAAAAAGGAGTGTCCTTCGCATGAGGCATTAAACTGGCCTCCTGACTTTCTGTGGTCATTAATTCCCTACCTTAATTATGAATTTGACCTCATTTATGGAGGTGGTAGCGCATTCCGCCGGCCTTATAGAGCCTGGCAGCATGCGCTACCTTTGTGAAAAACTAGTCTGGCCAGCAGGAAGGGCTCTTTCCCTGACATGTACTTATGGGTAAAAAAAGTCCTAATACAACGAGGCAGATTCCAGGACGTGAAAAGGAGCAAATGTTTGATGAAACCTTAATCCAGCAGCAGTAGAAAGGAGCATCCTTCGCATGAGGCATTATACTGGCCCCCTAACTTTCTGTGGTCATTAATTCCCTACCTTAATGATGAATTTGACCTCATTTATGGAGGTGGTAGCGCATTCCGCCGGCCTGATTGAACCAGGCAGGATGCGCTACCCCTCTATCAGAGCAGCTTCATTTAACCGAAAAGAACAAGTTCAACTGTTGCTTGCAGTAGTCAGATTCTGGTTGCTCTCTGAAGCTAAGCAGGCCCAAGTCTACTCTATGCAAGTATGGGAGACCCTTTGTGCAAAACTAGCTTCCTGCTGGAGATAGTTTTAGTCCAGCCAGCAGAGGTTGCTCATTCCCTGACATGTACTTTTGGTTCCAAAAGTCCAGATATACAAAAATGACTTCTGCGGTGGAAGGCTTTTGATGAAGCATTAAACCGCCCTATGTAAAAATGAGTATCCTTCGGATGAGGCATTAAACAGGCCTCCTGACTTTCTGTGGTCATTAATTCCCTACCTTAATGATGAATTTGACCTCATTTATGGAGGTGGTAGCGCAATCTGCCGGCCTTATAGAGCCTGGCAGGATGCGCTACCTTTGTGAAAAGCTAGTCTGGCCAGCATGGGGTGCTCTTTTCCTGTCATGTACCTATGGGATCAAAAGCCCTAATACAACGAGGCAGATTCCGGGCCTTGAAAAGGAGCAAATGTTTTTTTGAAACCTGAATCCGGCAGCTGTAAAAAGGAGCGTCCTTCGGATGAGGCAATAAACTGGCCTCCTGATCTTTTGTACTCATGAATTCCCCTCCTTAATTATGTATTTGACCTCATTTATGGAGGTGGTAGCGCATTCCGCCGGCCTTATAGAGCCTGGCAGGATGCGCTACCTTTGTGAAAAACTAGTCTGGCCAGCAGGGGGGGCTCTTTCCCTGACATGTACCTATGGGGTCAAACGTCCTAATACAACGAGGCAGATTGCAGGCCCTGAAAAGGAGCAAATGTTTTTATGAAACCTTAATCCGGTCCCTGTAAAAAGGAGTGTCCTTCGCATGAGGCATTAAACTGGCCTCCTGACTTTCTGTGGTCATTAATTCTCTACCTTACTTATGAGTTTGACCTCATTTATGGAGGTGGTAGCGCATTCCGCCGGCCTGATTGAACCAGGCAGGATGCGCTACCCCTCTATCAGAGCAGCTTCATTTAACCGAAAAGAGCAAGTTCAACTGTTGCTTGCAGTAGTCAGATTCTGGTTGCTCTCTGAAGCTAAGCAGGCCCAAGTCTACTCTATGCAAGTATGGGAGACCCTTTGTGCAAAACTAGCTTCCTGCTGGAGATAGTTTTAGTCCAGCCAGCAGAGGTTGCTCATTCCCTGACATGTACTTTCGGTTCCAAAAGTCCAGATATACAAAAATGACTTCTGCGGTGGAAGGCTTTTGATGAAGCATTAAACCGCCCTATGTAAAAATGAGTATCCTTCGGATGAGGCATTAAACAGGCCTCCTGACTTTCTGTGGTCATTAATTCCCTACCTTAATGATGAATTTGACCTCATTTATGGAGGTGGTAGCGCAATCTGCCGGCCTTATAGAGCCTGGCAGGATGCGCTACCTTTGTGAAAAGCTAGTCTGGCCAGCATGGGGTGCTCTTTTCCTGTCATGTACCTATGGGATCAAAAGCCCTAATACAACGAGGCAGATTCCGGGCCTTGAAAAGGAGCAAATGTTTTTTTGAAACCTGAATCCAGCCCTTGTAAAAAGAAGCATCTTTCGGATGAGGCAATAAACTGGCCTCCTGACCTTTAGTGCTCATGAATTCCCCCCCTTAATTATGAATTTGACCTCATTTATGGAGGTGGTAGCGCATTCCGCTGGCCTTATAGAGCCTGGCAGGATGCGCTACCTTTGTGAAAAACTAGTCTGGCCAGCAGGGAGGGCTCTTTTCCTGTCATGTACCTATGGGATCAAAAGCCCTAATACAACGAGGCAGATTCCGGGCCTTGAAAAGGAGCAAATGTTTTTTTGAAACCTGAATCCGGCAGCTGTAAAAAGGAGCGTCCTTCGGATGAGGCAATAAACTGGCCTCCTGATCTTTTGTACTCATGAATTCCCCTCCTTAATTATGTATTTGACCTCATTTATGGAGGTGGTAGCGCATTCCGCCGGCCTTATAGAGCCTGGCAGGATGCGCTACCTTTGTGAAAAACTAGTCTGGCCAGCAGGGGGGGCTCTTTCCCTGACATGTACCTATGGGGTCAAACGTCCTAATACAACGAGGCAGATTCCAGGCCGTGAAAAGGAGCAAATGTTTTTATGAAACCTTAATCCGGTCCCTGTAAAAAGGAGTGTCCTTCGCATGAGGCATTAAACTGGCCTCCTGACTTTCTGTGGTCATTAATTCTCTACCTTACTTATGAGTTTGACCTCATTTATGGAGGTGGTAGCGCATTCCGCCGGCCTGATTGAACCAGGCAGGATGCGCTACCCCTCTATCAGAGCAGCTTCATTTAACCGAAAAGAACAAGTTCAACTGTTGCTTGCAGTAGTCAGATTCTGGTTGCTCTCTGAAGCTAAACAGGCCCAAGTCTACTCTATGCAAGTATGGGAGACCCGTTGTGCAAAACTATCTTCCTGCTGGAGATAGTTTTAGTCCAGCCAGCAGAGGTTGCTCATTCCCTGACATGTACTTTCGGTTCCAAAAGTCCAGATATACAAAAATGACTTCTGCGGTGGAAGGCTTTTGATGAAGCATTAAACCGCCCTATGTAAAAATGAGTATCCTTCGGATGAGGCATTAAACAGGCCTCCTGACTTTCTGTGGTCATTAATTCCCTACCTTAATGATGAATTTGACCTCATTTATGGAGGTGGTAGTGCAATCTGCCGGCCTTATAGAGCCTGGCAGGATGCGCTACCTTTGTGAAAAGCTAGTCTGGCCAGCATGGGGTGCTCTTTTCCTGTCATGTACCTATGGGATCAAAAGCCCTAATACAACGAGGCAGATTCCGGGCCTTGAAAAGGAGCAAATGTTTTTTTGAAACCTGAATCCAGCCCTTGTAAAAAGAAGCATCTTTCGGATGGGGCAATAAACTGGCCTCCTGACCTTTAGTGCTCATGAATTCCCCTCCTTAATTATGAATTTGACCTCATTTATGGAGGTGGTAGCGCATTCCGCTGGCCTTATAGAGCCTGGCAGGATGCGCTACCTTTGTGAAAAACTAGTCTGGCCAGCAGGGAGGGCTCTTTCCCTGACATGTACTTATGGGTAAAAAAGTCCTAATACAACGAGGCAGATTCCAGGCCGTGAAAAGGAGCAAATGTTTGATGAAACGTTAATCCGGCAGCTGTAAAAATGAGCGTCCTTCGGATGAGGCAATAATCTGGCCTCCTGATCGTTTGTACTCATGAATTCCCCTCCTTAATTATGTATTTGACCTCATTTATGGAGGTGGTAGCGCATTCCGCCGGCCTTATAAAGCCTGGCAGGATGTGCTACCTTTGTGAAAAACTAGTCTGGCCAGCAGGGGGGGCTCTTTCCCTGACATGTACCTATGGGGTCAAACGTCCTAATACAACGAGGCAGATTCCAGGCCGTGAAAAGGAGCAAATGTTTTTCTGAAACCTTAATCCGGACCCTGTAAAAAGGAGTGTCCTTCACATGAGGCATTAAACTGGCCTCCTGACTTTCTGTGGTCAATAATTCCCTACCTTAATTATGAATTTGACCTCATTTATGGAGGTGGTAGCACATTCCGCCGGCCTGATTGAACCTGTCAGGATGCGCTACCTCTCTATCAGAGCAGCTTCATTCAATCAAAAAGAAAAAGTTCAACTGTTACTTGCAGTAGTCAGATTCTGGTTACTCTCTAAAGCTAAGCAGGCCCAAGCCTGCTCTGTGCATGGATGGGAGGCCCTTTGTGGAAAATTAGTTTTCTGCTGTAGATAGTTTTAGTCCAGCCAGCAGGGGTTGCTCATTCCATGACATGTACTTTAGGTTCCAAAAGTCCAAGTATACAAAAATGAGCATTAAACCGCCCCATGTAAAAATGAGTGTCCTTCGGATGAGGCATTAAACAGGCCTCCTGACTTTCTGTGGTCATTAACTGCCTACCTTAATGATGAATTTGACCTCATTTATGGAGGTGGTAGCACAATCTGCCGGCCTTATAGAGCCTGGCGGGATGCGCTACCTTTGTGAAAAGCTAGTCTGGCCAGCATAGGGTGCTCTTTTCCTGTCATGTACCTATGGGATCAAAAGCCCTAATACAACGAGGCAGATTCCGGGCCTTGAAAAGGAGCAAATGTTTTTTTGAAACCTTAATCCAGCCCTTGTAAAAAAGAAGCATCTTTCGGATGAGGCAATAAACTGGCCTCCTGACCTTTAGTGCTCATGAATTCCCCTCCTTAATTATGAATTTGACCTCATTTATGGAGGTGGTAGCGCATTCCGCTGGCCTTATAGAGCCTGGCAGGATGCGCTACCTTTGTGAAAAACTAGTCTGGCCAACAGGGGGGGCTCTTTCCCTGACATGTACCTATGGATAAAAAAGTCCTAATACAACAAGGCAGATTCCAGGCCGTGAAAAGGAGAAAATGTTTGATGAAACCTTAATCCGGCAGCTGTAAAAAGGAGCGTCCTTCGGATGAGGCAATAAACTGGCCTCCTGACTTTCTGTGGTCATTAATTCCCTACCTTAATTATGAATTTGACCTCATTTATGGAGGTGGTAGCGCATTCCGCCGGCCTTATAGAGCCTGGCAGCATGCGCTACCTTTGTGAAAAACTAGTCTGGCCAGCAGGGAGGGCTCTTTCCCTGACATGTACTTATGGGTAAAAAAGTCCTAATACAACGAGGCAGATTCCAGGACGTGAAAAGGAGCAAATGTTTGATGAAACCTTAATCCAGCAGCAGTAAAAAGGAGCATCCTTCGCATGAGGCATTATACTGGCCCCCTAACTTTCTGTGGTCATTAATTCCCTACCTTAATGATGAATTTGACCTCATTTATGGAGGTGGTAGCGCATTCCGCCGGCCTGATTGAACCAGGCAGGATGCGCTACCCCTCTATCAGAGCAGCTTCATTTAACCGAAAAGAACAAGTTCAACTGTTGCTTGCAGTAGTCAGATTCTGGTTGCTCTCTGAAGCTAAGCAGGCCCAAGTCTACTCTATGCAAGTATGGGAGACCCTTTGTGCAAAACTAGCTTCCTGCTGGAGATAGTTTTAGTCCAGCCAGCAGAGGTTGCTCATTCCCTGACATGTACTTTTGGTTCCAAAAGTCCAGATATACAAAAATGACTTCTGCGGTGGAAGGCTTTTGATGAAGCATTAAACCGCCCTATGTAAAAATGAGTATCCTTCGGATGAGGCATTAAACAGGCCTCCTGACTTTCTGTGGTCATTAATTCCCTACCTTAATGATGAATTTGACCTCATTTATGGAGGTGGTAGCGCAATCTGCCGGCCTTATAGAGCCTGGCAGGATGCGCTACCTTTGTGAAAAGCTAGTCTGGCCAGCATGGGGTGCTCTTTTCCTGTCATGTACCTATGGGATCAAAAGCCCTAATACAACGAGGCAGATTCCGGGCCTTGAAAAGGAGCAAATGTTTTTTTGAAACCTGAATCCGGCAGCTGTAAAAAGGAGCGTCCTTCGGATGAGGCAATAAACTGGCCTCCTGATCTTTTGTACTCATGAATTCCCCTCCTTAATTATGTATTTGACCTCATTTATGGAGGTGGTAGCGCATTCCGCCGGCCTTATAGAGCCTGGCAGGATGCGCTACCTTTGTGAAAAACTAGTCTGGCCAGCAGGGGGGGCTCTTTCCCTGACATGTACCTATGGGGTCAAACGTCCTAATACAACGAGGCAGATTGCAGGCCCTGAAAAGGAGCAAATGTTTTTATGAAACCTTAATCCGGTCCCTGTAAAAAGGAGTGTCCTTCGCATGAGGCATTAAACTGGCCTCCTGACTTTCTGTGGTCATTAATTCTCTACCTTACTTATGAGTTTGACCTCATTTATGGAGGTGGTAGCGCATTCCGCCGGCCTGATTGAACCAGGCAGGATGCGCTACCCCTCTATCAGAGCAGCTTCATTTAACCGAAAAGAGCAAGTTCAACTGTTGCTTGCAGTAGTCAGATTCTGGTTGCTCTCTGAAGCTAAGCAGGCCCAAGTCTACTCTATGCAAGTATGGGAGACCCTTTGTGCAAAACTAGCTTCCTGCTGGAGATAGTTTTAGTCCAGCCAGCAGAGGTTGCTCATTCCCTGACATGTACTTTCGGTTCCAAAAGTCCAGATATACAAAAATGACTTCTGCGGTGGAAGGCTTTTGATGAAGCATTAAACCGCCCTATGTAAAAATGAGTATCCTTCGGATGAGGCATTAAACAGGCCTCCTGACTTTCTGTGGTCATTAATTCCCTACCTTAATGATGAATTTGACCTCATTTACAGATCTGGCCATTAAAAATGCGTCTATTTTCACGCGGCAGCCTGCAATTCGGCACGCGAGGCCACGCGTCATGCCGCAGCGGCTTTTTTAGATTTTTTTACAACGTGGTTGCACTTCATACAATATCCACCAGGTGGCGCAAGGAACAACATTCTGTAGCCAAACCCTGCACAAAGAGGGATATTTGGACAGTATTTACGTCTGTATTTCATTCTGTATGTAACGGCAAAGTATTTATAATTTCGTTTCTTTTTTATTAAGGTAATTTAGAAAAAAAAAGTTTGGAGCATTTTTGTTCGTTAAACGTAAGCTTTTTGTTTCTTAAAGACCAAGCGGCAGACAGTGAGTTTACCTACTCTGTTTTTCAATTTGCCTTCTCAAATCACGAATTGGCTAAAATAAAATCCATAGATGTAAAACAAAAGATTTAAATACTAAGAGATATAAATGTGTGCTATTAGGTGCCAATCGTTTGTGCGGAGAGTGCAAAACACATTTTTAGGACATGAAGGATCAAGCTCGATCAGTTACATTTTTTTCAGTGGAAAATATGTAACCACTATTTTTTGTCAGACATGATAAATAAATATGTAGAAAGACTTAAATTACTACTTAACGAAAAAAAACGAGGATTTGAGGAGGACTGTTAACTGCATCATCACTGACTCAGAAAACAGTAGTTTCTAAATAAATAATTAAAATATCTCCTTACTGTTTGACAGTCAAGGTATTTACTTGTTCCAGTGTTTTGTGGCAAGCTTTAAACAAGGAACCCTTCCAAGCTGTGCTGAACGTGCGCTCAATGCTGCTGACAGGACCGTGTTTCCACCAGCGCTGCAAGTTTTTTTTTAATCACCACTGAATGTTAAAACATAATTTTAGCCCGCATTTGATCTTTGACGGATTAAAATGCAGGGCTATACGTCTTAAAAGTGTAACATGGAAATATAATGGATGTACTGCGAAAAAAGTTTTATACTCGACAGTAAGTACGTTTACATGGACAACAATATTCCGATTTTAACGCGATTAAATACTCTGATTAAGAAGTAACCATGTAAAATGATATATTTTAATTAATTTAATCCGACTAAAGTCATATTTTGAGTAAACACAAATCGAATTAAGACAGGTGGAGTATTCCTATTTTAGTCGCATTATGGAAGACATGTACACACCTTAATCACACTATTCCCCTTGTGTAGGATTTTTCGCCATATTTTGTGACAGGATACACAAATGCTGCGCTCCAGGCAGGTTTTTGAGCTCGTAAATCACGTCTTCAAAGAACTTTGTAGCGTTCCAAGCAAGTCACGCCAAGAATTTATTATTTTTATAGTATTAATAATTTGATTGCAACGTTAAATTGTCCTAAATATTACTCTATTTTTCCACCGTGTGCCACTTGCATAAACACCGCACCCCTTTATTGTTGTTTCTTGGGCTAAGTCATGTCAGAACTGGGAACTGGGAGTGCGTCGATCTAGTACGAGTTCACGGGTGGGAATTCACGGTTTTAACTGCCGTTCCAGTGCACTTTCACTGGTAGAAGTTTGGAAAAACACGGGTAACGGGTTGCCTGGAACGCGGCATAACGCTCTCAGTTGGTCGCGCTTTAGTTTCATTTTTATTTATTTATTTGTTTCTTCAACATGGGCTTAATCAAAGCTCATTGTTGATAAATAGTTTGTCTGTTATCATAATGTATTGTTTTATGGAAACGTATTTAACATTCAACCCCCTTTTGTGCATATTTGTTAGTAGGCCTAGTTATTTTAATTTTGTGAACGGGATTTCCGCTATTGTAATGTCTAGGATGCTTTTCACTTTTACTTTTGAATTCATGATCTTGGTTTTGCTTACATATTGGCTACACCTATCAATTTTAAGATTAAAACAAATTCTTAAAAGATGGATTTGTTATTTTTAATTAAACAGCATAACAAAAATAAAATAAAACTAACTTATATAGCATTTATTAACAAAAACTAATAAGACGAGGCACTCCATCACATGCTGTGTTATACGCCGACTAAACAATTTATTACAGGGCGCGCAAACACTGAGCAATCAAAATAATTAATTTAAAAATAACAATAAATAGCAAGTACAAAATTACAAAATACATTATAAAATTCAATATTTTAAAGCCACAGCAAATGAAGATTTACATGTTTGAGAGGTAGCTCGTCTTTTTCATACCATTTATACAATTTTAGATACACTTGATTTTATTGATTTGTGCAAGAGGAGAAATATAAACTATAGTTTAGAGTGTAAAAAAATTATTTGATGTATTATTGTGAGTAGTAGTAGTATTTCCTTTTATTTCATTTTGTGCTGTACATTATGATGTCGCGCTGCCCAATGAAGTTTTTTTTTTTTTTTAATACATAAAAGGAAAGGGAACCATTTAGATTTGGCCTAATGTCAATGTAAGTACTATACCCTAGTATTATAATCCTAATATTAAAAATAATGTCAACAAATAAACAGAAGGATCATTTTTCAAAACAATAAGGCTTTTATTATGTGACTGACAATGGATACAATTGTTCAGTATCACAAGTGCTCCAGTGAGTTCTGCAAGTTTTTAAACATATATATTTTTTTACTTTTTACTTTTTAAAAAAGTGGAAAAGTTGTTCTTCTATTTCGGAGAAGTTCGTTAAGTCTGTCTCTTATCAGCTTCCAGTCACGAACTGCGGGGTTGAATCTCCGACCAACAGCATCTGAAAGTGCTTGACGAAGGTTGTTGGGTAGTGCATTTTTCCCCCTGGAGCCGTCAAAGTTAACAGAACCTGCCCAGTTCTGATAAAGGTTGAGGGGAATTAACCTTTTAAACAAAAGAACAGCGAAACGATCTGCCCTTGGTTTCCCGTCTGGTCCTGTTGATTCCAGATACAGTTTATTCTCGGTCTCTACTGAAACATGATTTAAATGTACATCTGGAAGGATTACTCCCTGCATGAGAGACCGGCGAATACGATGATGGTGATGAGAATGGGAGGTGTTTGTTGGTGTTTCAGGCAATCTCAAATGGAATGATGTCATGATGGAAGGAGAAACCCGTGAATAATCTTGATTCGGCGAATTTTCATTATGGAGCATCGGATTCGTCACCACTGGGTTGTTGGTTAATCCTTCTGATGTTGAGCCCGCTAACGAATGATCTGGGCTGGTTTGTAGGTTGAGCGTCCGGACAGTCAGTGGTGTAGAGGCTGCAGCAGGAACACCGAAATCAGCATCAACCAGGTGCGCTGACAGCGAATGGTCTTCGCGAGCAGACTGAGGAGATGACCACATCTCAAAAGGCTGTTGGCAGTCCATTGGAGTATCCGCCGACGTTGAAGGAACATTGGCAGAAATGTCTGTGGATGTGGATTGATCCGCTGTCGAAGGATGAGTTTTCTCACTGAAACGCGCCTCCAACAAACCAATCCGTGCCTCTAAATTCAGAAGCCTTCTTGTGAATTCAGACATCTGTTCCTTGGAAACAGTGACTGCAGCAGGACATCTACGTTCAATTAGAACAGCCTGTAGATGGTAGCATTAAAATTAGTTTTGAATATGATGTTCACACCGCAGATAGGTATATGAGGCTGCTGCACATGGGGCTGCTTACATAAAAATAACTTATCAAATACCCACCGATTTCTTTTTTACAAGCCGGGTAGTCCCTGTTTTATTTTTGGTCTGTGGACTCTGCTTGTTCTCCTTGCCAGAATGCTATTGAGACAATATGTATGATGGTTAGCACACAACAAACATCTGAATGTACCAAAAAATTTAAGGCAGCGTTAGGCCAAAATACATTATAGACTACATACCTTTCGCTTGCTACTACAAGTGGGAGCGCTCCTTTTTGAATAAAATGCTGTGGCCTCCATTTCTTTCTCGCACAGTTAATACAAATGCACACAGTGACAATTTGTTAATAGGTCTATTTTATCAGTTGCTCACTTGCAGCCGATTTAAAAGACCGTAAAACGGCATGGGCGGCATGAACGTGACGTGGTCGATTTGTCCAATCACGGACGAGTTCATGAACGTGACGTCGACGATTTGTCCAATCACAGACTAGGTCCTGAATCAAAGCGCGGAATCCAAAACATATAGATGAAGACGTTCTGCTTTCTTGTAATTTGCTTGCTGCTTTCATTTTTACGTCACTGTTTAGATTTTATTCGCTGCTTGCAATGGCGATAACAATACAGTGCATCATTTCTCCCTGTTGAGCGCATTGCTGGACGATGTGTGTCAAATACATCCACGGTGCAATTAAGTACAACAACAGAAAAAGTGACTATAGTCATGCCACTATGTACAGTGGTTGAGGTCTAAAATGTTCTAATATTTGTTAAGTGATCATTTGCTTTACTATTTGTAAATTGTATACAATAAAAATATATTTTGTTCTGTAATTTGCTTGGCCTGACTTGGCTTTCATTAATGAAAAGAAAATGTAGTTGTTGTTATATTTGTCTTGAAAATATCGATATACCAACAACTATATTTTCTATATATTTTCATCTGTGTGCGTGCGTGCGCGTATATAGATAGATAGATAGATAGATAGATAGATAGATAGATAGATAGATAGATAGATAGATAGATAGATAGATAGATAGATAGATAGATAGATAGATAGATAGATAGATAGATAGATAGATAGATAGATAGATGAAAATAGAGAAAATATAGTTCAAGAACAAAATATAGAACAAAATGTGTACACACAAATGTTAATATACACTTTAAAAATATTAAATGATATCTGTTTAAAAAACTGTTTCACATGAAAAATATAATTTTATTGCATGTCGCGGTGTTATGTGTAGTTGAGTCAAAGAAGGCTACAGTTAGCCAGCTCTAGATCAGTGAGTCTCAAGCCACCCCCCTTCCCCTGGTTTGCATTTGTATAGCTCCAGTAATCATTTACATATAAAAGCTACACCGAGGCCAAGGTGACATGAATCATGGGGGGTGTCAGGTGCTAAGCCTTCCACATCAATTTTTGGCAGTTCCCTACAATTATCTGTGCTAACTGCGCATTCCTGTGAACAGCCATTAACCTGAAACTTCTGCGACAATTCACAGTGTCGTTAAATGACGAAAACCACTTTTTTCATGCAGTGTACATCGCAAAACCTCTAGTGTCTTCATGTACTGTATATTGAAGTTTAGACAGTTTGCAAGAATATTTAGTATCACTGGTGTGAAAATGCTGTTAGATGGCGGTGGAGTAAACGGGAGTTGAGACTGGCAGATCCAGCTATTTTAGGCTACTTTGAATTTAAAGTTCAGGTTGCATTGTCCGATAAAAAAAAAATAAAAATGATCAGAACTATCAGCACAGTATATAACACTAATCTGGTTGCACAATAGAAAGAAATATGCAAACACTAGCCATGAGCCGTGTCAATTTCGACACAAAGGGAAGTGGGAACTATTTGTTTTTTTCAGTTATTTTAAAAGTAGCAGTTAATGAGGCGATCAGCGGCAGTATAAAGAGCGAAATGTTTATGAATAGCCGAATGGGGATGGGGGGTGAATGCTGCCTGTTTTGCCTTGTAATCAACATTTTATTGAGACTGTTTTTGGGGGGGTCCAACTGTGTAGCATTCGGTTTAATTGCGGATTCAGCATTCAAATGCATGCCAGGGAAAAGGGGAAAGCTTTCCTCACACGCTCCACCTATGATACACCCTCTTATCACAAAACATTAGTGTCCACACCCCTGACACACTGTACGAATATATACAGTCCATCCATCTGTAAAGTCATCTCAAAATGACCAAAATCAGCAAGCTGCATTCCCAAGACATCAGGGTGATGAGGTCTGCTGGAAGTTCTACTCAAGAAATATCCCGACATCTGAAATCCATTGGTGTACACGCTACATTGAGCACTATCCGGAGACACTACAAAGAAAGATCATCACACAAACGTAATCCTCGCAAAATAACGGAGTAAGTTACCCACTGCATGACGCGAACACAAACACTGGCCTAAATACCGGTTAATGCTAAGTGGTGGTTATGCATAAACTGTCAAATGTTTAACTATTTTCTGTTTTGCCCTTGATTTTAGAGACATTGTCCTATCCATAGAGAATATCACTCATCAGAATGATGAACTGGTGTCATGTTCCGTGAAAAAACAGCTATGGCGTGACAGCGGAGTGGAAATAAGCGAGCGATCCATTCGGAGGATAAGGCAAAAGCTTGGGTGGAAGTATGGGAAAACTCAACATTGTCCCATGATCAGAGACAAAAATAAAGAGTTACGTCTCCAACAAGCCCAAAAATGGATTGCTGAGAAGGAGTCATTTCACGATGTAATTTTCACTGATGAAACAACAGTGGCTTTGGACCGCTTTGCCACCATGTCATTTCGTAGAAGTGGGAGACACGTGTCTAAACCAAAGCCAAAGCACCCGCTAAAAGTTCATGTTTGGGGAGCAATATCCAGACTGGGTCCGGGACCGATTGCAATCTTCGAAGGCATAATGGACCGGTCTTTCTTTGAAAATGCTATTGTAACAGAAACTGCTGCCCCATACATTAGGGAAAACTTCGGAGCACATCACCGTTTTTTCCAGGACAATGACCCGAAGCACACTGCTGCAGGCAGACTCATTGCTGAACAGGGTGTAAACTGGGTGAAGACTCCCGCCGAATCCCCCGACATGAATCCCATTGAAATGGTGTGGCATGCTCTGAAAGATTATATTCGAAAAGTAGCAAAACCAACTACAAAGTCTGACTTAATTGATGCCATAAATAAATTCTGGTTTGAGGAACTTACAGCAGTGGCATGCAACAAGTACATAAACAGACTGTTTAAAGTTCTTCCGGCTGTGGTGAAACATCAGGGTGGACATACTGGAATGTAACGATGTATAAAGTTGTTTAAAAATGTCTAAGCATTGGCAAAACTGTAAAATGAAAATAAAATGTACATTAATGATCACTTGAATAAATAAGCTTTTTTAACGTTGTTGTTCAGAATCTGCTGTTATCAAAAACATAAAATAATACTGATAATACTGATAAAAATGCATAAACACGAGTTTAATGCATAAATAAACCTGAGTGAGCATAGTAGCCCGGGATTATCAGAGATAGGTTTATTAATATTTCATTTTGAGTTAAGAAATTATTATATTAATTGTTATAGAAATTAATACAATATTACATAATTGCATTCACAAGTGTATCATGAATAAATATTACATGTATTTCCAATTAAAAAGCCCTACAAGAAACATTTCATGCATCACACACAGTCTTGTCCATTAACTGATCCTCTTTTTTTCCGTATTATTCGTTTATATCCATTATTTTCAACTTCATTTTGATCTCTTTACATAACATTCTGGGCTGCGTTTCGATTAATTTTAGTGCTTAAAAGCGTTTTCATTTTGTGAGCGTTCGTTATTGTTTCACGTGCCTTTCCCAAAAGTGCACTTAACACAATTGCAAATTGCAATTAATATACAAATCATTGAAGAGTGAATTATTCACGTAGTTTCATTTGGAAATAATTTATTGTCACACAGTGAAATAGGCCTACATTCCTTATATTAACTGATAGTATTTTTTTCCGTGTTGGTATTAATATTATTATCATTATCATTATTATTACTATTAGTAATAATATTACTATTAGCCAGTTATTATTGTATATATTTTTAGTTTCGTTTATATTCGTTTCCCCCACCCTTAATTTTGCTCTCTTTACTTAACGTTCATGTAAATGATACTGTAAATGCTTGACATATGCTATATGACTGAATTTTACTGGAATGTAGTTTAAAGGTTGAATTGAACATATTTTATTTTGTTTCGTCTAATTAATAGACTAGACTATATAATTACTAAACTGTTTTACTGAGGAATGCATCATTCACGTAGTTTCATTTGTAAATGAAAACATGCTAATTTATCGTCACACACGGGGAGAAATACAATCAAAAATTTTATTGGCATAATTGTCAGGTGTTAAAAATAAATAGCCCTAACCAGATATTAAAATAATAGTAGCCTATTAATAATAAAGTGATTTAGAGCTATCTACTTTTTTGTTTATTGTGAATCGCT
>NC_133362.1:74384084-74433312 GCF_049309525.1 Garra rufa | reverse complement strand
AGGAAGTCAAGAGCAAAGAACACTGTAAAAACAACCTATAGAATCTACTCAATAAAATGGGGTAAACTGATGTAACAATTTGCAATCAGTTTGTTTGGGTAGATTCTATCCTATATATCTGAGTAAAGAGTACCTGAATTTAAGAATCTACTCAATAAAATGGGGTAAACTGATGTAACAATTTGCACTCAGTTTGTTTGGGTATATTCTATCCTATATATCTGAGTAAAGAATACCTGAATTTAAGAATCTACTCAATAAAATGGGGTAAACTCAGGAAACAATTTACACAGTTTGTTTGGGTAGATTCTATCCTATATATCTGAGTAAAGAATACCTGAATTTATCAGCTAAGAAAAACAAAAAAAAAGTAGGTAAAGTCTACACAGCAAAAAGCGCAGTATTAAATGAACTCTCCCGGGAGTTTATTTGAGTCCATACTCAGAGTGTTAAAATCAACACTGAAGCAGTGTCAAAGCTAATCAGGTAATTAAGTGATTCATTGAGTGGTGATTGAAAATGATTGAAGACACCACAATTTTATGTCACCATTATAGTGGTCTGTGTTAGCATTAGTTGGGCTCTTGACCTGTAGCTTTTTAGCATTAAGTTTAGCTGTTTAGTTAAACTAGCCCGACAAGCTAAAGAGCAAAACTCATGCAGTGGTGATAATTCTGCTTTAAAATAAGCTTAATTTGAGCCACTGAAAGCGTTTAGAGCTGTCTTTTAGTTCTATATCCTTTATTTATTATAACTGCTTTGGGATGTCACAGCAGCTAAAAATAATAAAGTTAAAAATAAATATTTTATTTTTTGATTGGCCTTTTTACAAGCTCCTCTGATCAAAAACTTCTAAGAGTTGCCCTTTTAGGCACACACAGACATCAGGAATCAGCATATGAATCTCAACAATGGTGACAAACAGCATATTCAGAAACAGATAAACTCTAAACATCACGGAAATCATCAGCTCATAATTTATTCATGCCGCAATGCATGATGGGAGACACGGATGAGTTTTGATTGGCTACAACATACATTTTTGATGGTCACCATGGTTGTGATTCTCATGCTGATTGGTGATGTCTGTGTGTCTATATCTAAAAAATGTTTATACTTTTTTGTTAAAATAAGCTTCAATAACACCTGTCTGATTAATCCAGTGTAATTAATAGCATAAAATATAACTCAGTTATTCAGGTCACTACATTATGACTTTGTCAAAGCATGTTCAACACCATATAATCTAACTTCTTCTGGATTGTCTGACCAGTTATAACTCAATTATAACACCCAAACAAAACCTAATGTTAAGAAGTTATTGGTAAAGAGCTAAATTAATGCTAACACTGACCACTATAATGGTGACTTACAAAATTAGATTTTCTCCTTTTGGTGATTCTGCTTTTTAACATCAGGTCTTTAATAATGGTCAATAATCACTCAATGAATCACTTAATTACCTCAAAAACTCTAACACTGCTTCAGTGTTCATTTTAATACTCTTGAGTATGGACTCAAACTATTGGGAGAGTTCATTTAATACTGGGCTTTTTGCTGTGTAGACTTTACCTACTTTTTTTTGTTTGTCTTAGCTAATCAATTCAGGTATTCTTTACTCAGATATATAGGATAGAATCTACCCAAACAAACAGTGCAAATTGTTACATCAGTTTACCCCATTTTATTGAGTAGATTCTATAGGTTGTTTTTTACAGTGAAGAATTACCAAAGTGTTAAGCCAAACATAAAAAATAAATAAAGATCAAGATCAAAACTTGTTGGTTATCCCAAATCCAGCTAATCATATACAATCTTAATTAGATTAGCAAGAGATTAATAAAAATTAACAACAAAATGTATAATTTTGTGTGAGACAGATACAATTATACAGATAATAATACATAATCCACAAACTGGCAAACACTGATTGATTACATACCTTGTGGGTAGATGGAAACTGATGCAGAGAAAAAAACACAGAGAAGATAACACAAGGACAGCTGTGAAGACCAAAGATAGGGACAATGAGAGACAGGTAGTTTATAGATAAATGTAAGGCTAACATATTCATATTTAAAATTGTTCCCCTATTTTGATATGTTTGCTCCAGCAAGTTTTAGTCCCCATTATAACTATTAAACACACACTAAAATCTAAACATTTTAGTAACAGCACTAAAATCATGATCAGTTTATAAAAAGTTTCAACACAAGGGTCGTTTAGCTTCAGTTCTGTGAGTTTATAATTATGAGTCATAATTTTAAGGAAATGCATGCTCTTTATTATTTTATTTGCTTATGTGTTTGCTTTTTAACAAATACATCAACTATATATGTTTATAGCAGTTGTAAACAGGGATTAATTCAACTATTTCAACTATCTGAAGGGTGGGTTTCCTATAAACCATTACTGTTCATTTGACTGGAGAGAATAGAAGCTTACACCTCTTTTGTCAATGACTGTGTCACACCCCCACCAAACACAACACAATACACCACACCACGCCAGAGACTTAATAGTTACTTGAGTAAGAGTAAAAGAGCATCCAATGGAAAAAGTACACAAGTTGCTAGTTACTAGTTACTTCTGATCTGAATGATATGAAGTGAAAACCCTGAATTTCAAACTGTTTGAAAAACCTCCACACAGAGGCATAAGCCCAAGGCATAAGCAAACTAAGCGGCTGCTTGGGGCCCCCAAGAGTACATGAAATTACATATTTTTTTATTTTAATTTTTAATTTATATTTCAATGCATATTATACTGGTAATGAAAACCATTATTCAATAAAAAACAAAAACAAAGCAATATTATTCTAACACGCTGCTGCAGGATGCATGCATGGTTGGAGTGTGACAGCCATACGATGCCTGACTGAGGTAACTTAAAGGTGCAGTGTGTAGATTTTTTGCGGCATCTAGCGGTGAGGTTGAATTGCAACCAACGACTCCGTCCACCGCTCAATCCTCCCTTTACTGAAGCTACAGTGGCCAACACAGGTTTAAGATGCCGTCGTTTTAGACAGCAAAGAATAATGAAGTTTATTTTAAAACGTAAATTAGGGAATTATATTTACTTGATAATTCAATAAAACGTTGTTATTGTGTAGATTACTTTACTTGTTTATCATTGTGTCAGTTTTTTTTTTCTCTAGATCAACAGTGCTGAAAACGCGATCTGTAGAGCAGTTTGTCCGTTTAGGGCTACTGTAGAAACATAACGGCGCTTCCATGTGAGGAGACCCACGGTGTGTGTAGATATAAACTGATAATTCTAAGTTAATAAAAACATAATGGCTCATCATGTAAGGTCTTTATTCACCCCGAAAACATAGTTATGTATATTATATTGCATTTAACACACACAATTACAGCCTATATGAATATACACAAATGTAAACAAATAATATGTATTTATTGAAATTCATAATATTAAAGTAAGGCAAAGATAATAAATATGATATTTCATAATGTTCAAATGAGTTCAAATGTATTACATGTGACTTCACAGAAACACGAACATCTATATACGGTATAGTCCTGATGCGGCCCCCTTTAAGAAATCCGAATGTAGCGCGCCTGCAACTGCAGCGTGCATCATTTGAAAATAACGGTGGAAGCGGAAAAGTAGCGAGTGATTAACGGTGTTTAACTTGTTCAAATTTGATTTCAAAGACACCAAAAATGATGAAATAATAACATTTATCTGGTCTGTCTCCTAAACCAACAATTGGGTGATATTGGTGAGTTGTTGAACTCGCGTTTGATTGTATCTGCTGATTAGCACAGCAGCTAATGTAGACTATCCATGTTCCGTGCACAAACGATGTTCCGTACAGATTACCTTTTACTGCCGATCGCTGAATAAATACTTCCGGGTCATACATAAACTATATATCTGTGTCATCTTCATTTCTCCCTCTTTCACCCCCGATCACGACAGAGACACTCCCACCATTTGTTCCAGAGAGATTTCGGTAAGTTTGTTAGGTCCACCCACTGCGCTTGAAAATGGATGCCGGTCTAGCTAAACGTGAAACTGGCACTTGGGAGGGGAGACAACTAGAGCAGCAAAAATGTGCATTTCCGTTAAATTTATGGATCTCACCGTATTACAGTCTTTATAAAATGAATTTTAAGTTATCACAAATTGTTAATGCTTTGAAATGGGAATATTTAAACGTCAAATGTGGGCGATGACCACTTGGCGCAACTCTCCGTCTGAGACAGTCAGCAGACGCGGTTTGCCAGTTAGCATTCATGTTAATTTAAAAAGAAAAAAGTTGGCATTAATTTAATGTTACATGAATTTAATGTTTTAACATTTTAAATTGTCATTCTTTAACAAATTAAACATGAAATAAAACTGAATTGTAACGTAACATTATTTTATTGGCAACTTTTCAGTTATTTAATTTATCATAAAGTCAGAAGCAATGATAGGTTATTCAGAAAAGTTATTTAATAAGAGTTCATATAAGACATACAATTTCATAATTCATAATATAACAATTTGAAAAACAATTTCACACAATTGACACAAATAATGTTAATTTAAAGGAAAGTCAGTAAAGCAAAAGGAAAAGAAAGATATCAGGAAAGAAAAAACAATATTCAAAGGAGAAATCAAATGAGGCAGTTGAGGAAGTGAAGGCAGGGGCAAGTTTAAGGGCAACTGCAAAAAAATACAGCATTCCCCACACTACTCTCCAGGACTATAAAAAAATAAATATGTCCACAACCCTCATCCTATGTCCACAACCCTCACCCTAACCAACCCTCAGCGCCCCCTATGGTGTCAAGGATAAGGGTTACATGGACTCGGAGCTCTTTTTAAAATGGCTCAGCCATTTCATTAAATATGCTCCTGAGGAGAGACCACTAATTTTAATCATGGACCAACACGAGACACACATTTCAAAAGACCTAATCATGTTCTGCAGGGAAAACCAAATTGAAATTCACTGCCTACCTTCCCACACAACACATATTCTGCAGCCCCTCGACATTGCAGTCTTCAACCCACTGAAGACTGCTTTCTCCACTATGGCTTCCAGGATGGGTCACCACTCCTCAAACATGTCTACCCCACTGCAGTCACAGCCCAAAACATTAAGGCTGGGTTTCGCAAGGCTGGCATCTTTCCTCTCTCCAGGGCTGCTGTGGACACAACCCAGGTATTTTGACAATTCATCCTCTAAGTTACTTACATTTCTTTCCAAGTGTGTTAATGAGTTTTACATACATTTTATTTTATTAGGTGGAAAGAGTGCTTCCATCTGCAGATGGAAATTATGCCACACCATCCAGCATCCCACCACTCCGTCAGACACACCATCCATCGCTCCTGCCACACCATCTGCCACACCAACCAGCTCTGCCACCACAACATCCATCACTCATTCACCCACACCATCCAGTGCTCACGCCACTCTCACCTTCACGTCCAGCACTCAACCTGATGACAGATTAAGCACAACTCAAACACCTTGTCCCACCTGTAACCGGGTGGCTCCCAAAAATTACCTGGTGGCAGCAGGCGTAATACCCGAGAGTCTGCCTAATGTCCTCATGAGTCCAGCCCTGGAGTGGAAAGAAAAGGTGAGGCGTCGCATTGCCAGCCCGTGTCATCACCAGCGACGAGTATTTCAACCTACTGGTAGAAAAAGAAACTGAAGGAAAAGAGAAGGAAGAAAACAAAAGAAAGTGCAAGGAAGAGATGGCAAAAAAGAAGGAGGAAAAGAGGCAAGCCCAGGAGGCCAAACGTCAAAAGAGGCAGGCACCTCCTTCTCAGACGGGAGATGGAGAACACTGTGCTGTCTGCCGTAGAGTGGTCCCACCTGGCTCAGAAGATGAGGCCATTGATGAATGGCTCCAGTGTGATCTGTGCCAATTGTGGTTCCACTTGGTGTGTGCAGAAGTGGAGGAAGTGCCAGACACCGACTGGCTGTGCCATAAATGTTGTCTGTCAACATAAAACACTCACCTGAGAAATGTCTCCACAAGGTCAAAATCTACTGGTATTCCTATCCTTGTGGGGACACACACACACACACACACACACACACACACAAATGTACATAGTGCACACTGAAAATCAATGTTATTTGCAGTTATACTATTCTCAGTTTTGTGTTTAATGTAAATAGTTGTAAACAAACACACACACACACACACACACACCTGTATCCTGTTCCTTTATGTGTGTTAAAGTTTTCAAATTGGTTAATCATTAAATATTTTAAATCAGTTCAAATTGTTTGTCCTTGTTTATCTTCAGAAACACATGGTATGTTAACTTAATGCTATTTACTAACGTTTCACATGGTTCTTAACCCATATGCCATAATATTGCGACACGATCAGGCCTAGCTCGCGTGGTCATCTAGCTTATTTAAGTAGCAAATAACTTGACTTTTAAACAAATAAAAGGGTACTCACCTTCCTTATTAATTTAAATGTTGTTTTCTTCAGTAAAAACAAATAAATGGCACACTGTTGATCCGTTAAATGTTCATTTTTGTCATTGAAATCAAGATGCGCACACTGTACGGAACACCATCGTAAGCCTGTACGGAACATCGTTAATGCTTATCATCTTCCGTACACGTGCGGATAGGGCTGGGTATCATTCCAAAATGTTCGATACCGATACCCTGAATTCGATACCGGTTCCGAACAATACTTTTTTTCTATAATTTTATTTTAAGAAATGTATTTTAACAAGATTACTTTTCAGGATGTTTGTGACACTTTCACATCAGGCTTATCTCTAAGACCAATAAACAAAGGAACAAAAGCACAAAATGAACAAAGTGTAGTTAACACAATATATCAGTGAATGTTTTTATAATAAAGTTCAAACAGTTTTAACTCAATCAGATTTAAGTATTTGTGTGGCTCACTGCTGCTTAAAGGTTTAGTTCACCCAAAAATTTGAATTCTGTCATTATCTACAAATGAAGATATTTTGGATTTAATCCAAGAGCTTTCTGATCCTCCCATGGATAAATCTTTGAATAAAGTTAATTTTGTTTACTTTGCACACAGAAGTATTCACATTGACTTATTTTGACTATGTTTTTGGTTCCTTTCTGGGCATTGAAAATGCATATCCAGTAAATATATGAGGATCAGAAAGCTCTTTGATTAAATCCAAATGATCTTCATTTGTGTTCTGAAGATAAACAAAGGTCTCATGGGTTTGGAACAACATTAGGGTGAGTTATTAATGACAGAATTTTCATCTTTTGGTGAACTAACCTTTTAAGATCACCTGAAATTACTCAACAGTTCTTCTTCAGAAAAATTAGCATGTAGCACCGATATTGATTCTTCATGGTCGATTTTGTTTGCCAATGTTTTACAAGCAAATGGGCTGATTCTGAAAGCCTTTTTAATATATTTAGTTTACACCTTAAGCAAGGGACAAGAATGAATGATAATATGAGTACATGAACAATATGTTTATTATTTAGGTACAGCCATTTAAATTAGAGGCAAAACCACTGCATTTAGATTAAAATCTAAATAAATGACAAAATATATTATAAATAACAAAAAATAAATGACAGTTCTTTCTTAAGGTGCGGTCACACTGCACTTTTCGTTCCATTGACTTCCATTCATACGCATGCGAATGAGTTAGACCGGAAACGCAAGCTCGTGCGAAACATTTTCGCATTTCGCTGCGTTTGAAAGTTCAAGCTTGGTGAACTCTGACCAACGAATTCGCGTCACATGACTCTGTGGGACCAACAGGAGATCGACACGTCACAGCATGACCTCTAGCTGAATGAAAATAACCTCACATATAAACATTTTAAACTGCAGCACTGCGGTAAAATGTAGTAGATTGTATGTTTTTACATTTAAAATGTATTATTAGTATCATGTGCTGAATTTAACTTTTAAAAAGACGCAGCCGAGCATGACGTAATATCACGACCGTTGCAGCAGCATCCGAAGGAATTTCGCATGCTCAAAGTCTAGTGTGACCGCGCCTTTAGTCGTGTAGACAATAAATACAGCTATAATCAAAATAGGCTATACTCTTTCAAAATTCAAAGTGCAAACAGAGACCGAATCTTCAAGCATGATACAGAGCTATTAATAGACAACTACACAATTTATTAGCCAACATACTAATAACAGCTTCAATATTTTATGTAGCCTAATTTGCGCGCATTGGGGAGTCGTTCTCTAAATGCGTGTACGCGTTACTTTTGGTTTCGTTTCAACGATCCCGCGAAACTCGGCGGTGATGAGCGTGCATTCTACAATACAAGAGATTACTTTAACAAAACCTTTTGAAAGTGGGAGGACACACACAGGATTTTGAAAAGCGTGTCCCCAGTGAAAATTACGCCCCTGTATGAGTGCAGCTCTGCCGCTGAGTTATCGTTTGATGTGAATGTATGTCGCGTTGTACCTATACTGAGACTATATTGAGACTGAGGCGCCAGAATGTGTCTGGTGTTTTCTCATATTTGACGTGTTGCCAGTCTTGGACGCATAACCTTTTTACAAATATTGCATCGCATGCTGTTGCCGTCAATATTGGCATAATGTAGCAATACTTTTGACCGCTTATACATCGTTTGCGTTAAATTTATGCTATGCTTTAAAGTATAGTGTACATTACAGCCTCACATTTGACAAGCTCTGGGCGAGTGGGCGTAACCGCCATAAACTATTGATTTTCAAGGCAGCCTCGCCGCAGCTAATCACCAGCATTTGATCCGGGCACGTTAAAGATACCGCACGTTTTCTAGCTCACTGACATTGACAAGATTATATCCTTGGGTATCGAAATTTGGTACCGAAAGAAAATGATTTTTTTGATACTCGATAGTATCGAGACAATTCAGTCGGTGCTTAAAAAGTATCGAACTCGATACCCAGCCCTACCCTTAACGCTCCCTCTACAGGTTGGAAGCGGAATTGTCAACACTAAAGAGTTGTTTTTACCTTGAAATAATGTTTCCGAACTCATGTCAGTGGTTCATCAACTCATAACAGGGTGAAACAGCACTTTCGTATTCGCTTTGCGACCCTCTATCAGCCATAACAGCACTATGTACGTTTGGGTCGACGGGTCGCGGTTTTGTAGTTCAAATGAGATTACAAATTCGACTTGCTTTACGGCAGGCTTCACAAAAGGTTTTCATACTTTCATAAAGTCATACAACACACTCTGCCTTGTAACTGGACATCGTTATTTCCAAAGCCGGTCCTGGATAGCCTCCAAACAACGTGAATGTGACGCAACGGTAGGCTTAATAGTTTACGACAGCAGTAATGGACAATTCCGCTTCCAACCTGTAGAGGGAGCGTTGAGGGAAAAGTTACGTAGTGTTGCTTTAAGGAAAAGTTTTGGTTTCTGAGAGATCCAATAGCACTACAATATTAATGCAACTTTAATAAGCTCAATATCTGTGCTGTGATCGGAGTTAAAGAGGACCTGTTATGCCACTTTTTCTCAAGAAGTCTCAGTCTTTTGAATTGAATAAAGTCAGCATCACATTTGCAATCGTGCTAATATTCAGGAAAACAGCACTCTTCTTCTTTAAGAGTTGCTTAAACATACTATATGTTGTAAATTAACAACAAAAACAGTGATGACAGCACTGTTTTCAAAGAAAGAAAATGGCTTACTTCAAGATGCTTTTTCAAGATTAGATTGTGTCTTAAAGTTGATCGGAGAGACAAGTTTAGTTGCAATTCCATTGGACTATGATGTTACATGATTTTGTATTTGTATTTCCATAATGCTTGGCTTTCTGATTTCCTCCTGGGAGTCCTGACTAGCAGTGCAGGTTGCTAATTGAATAGTTACTCATATTTTGTATTTTAAATATGAAATTACTTTCTTTCTTTTGTGGGTTTGATTAGAAAATATTTCTTACTTGAATGCTGCTTTTAAATTCTCTAGCGTGAAGATAAACATGGCAGATTTTGCATTTTTTTTAGAGGATCTGGTGTTTTTTTTATAATTATATGGTAGTTGTGATAAAAGCACAACAATATATATGTTACAAATAACGTTTTTTAATTATGACTATAAATGTTCAATCTTTGTTTTTCCACATTAATTTGGAGATTCAATGTGAAATTGTTTATTGTCAAATAGTTAGTTTTTAATTAATTGACAGCACAAGTCTAAATGTTTTGATGTTGCTTTGTGCCATTAAACTGCTGTTAACTTACATTTTTCTTATTTCACCTCAGACCTGATGGCACTGAAAGAGGAGAGTCAAGAACTCAATGAAACAGAAGAGAAAGATCAAAATGAGAAACATGATTTCAAAACTGAAGAAAAATCAATTAGTTGCTCACAGAATAAAAAAACTTCCTCACCAGAAAAAAATATAAAAACACAAAGTACAAATCTTAATTCTAACATGAGAATTCAGACTGGAGAGAGACCTTACAGCTGCCAACAGTGTGGGAAGAGTTTCTCACGAAATGGAGATCTTAAGACTCACATGAAAGTTCACATTGAAAAGAAGCCGTTAATATGCCCTCAGTGTGGAAAGAGTTTTACAAAGAAAAAATACCTTGATGTCCACATGAAAACTCACACTGGAGAGAAGCCTTTTGACTGCCCTCAGTGTGAAAAGAGTTTTACGCAGAAAAAAAATCTTATTGTCCACATGAGAGTTCACACTGGAGAGAAGCCTTTCATCTGCCAACAGTGTGGGAAGAGTTTCACATGTAATAGAAAACTTAAGACTCACCTAAGATATCACACTGGAGAGAATCCATTCCAATGTGATCAATGTGGAAAGAGTTTTACTCTGAAAAGTCAACTTAATATCCACATGAGAATTCATACTGGAGAGAAGCCCTTCATCTGCCCTCAGTGTGGAAAGAGTTTCACGTATAAAGGAAACCTCAAGGCTCACATAAGATGTCACACTGGAGAGAGTCCATTTAAATGTGATCAATGTGGGAAGAGTTTCAGACACTGCGCAAACCTTATTAATCACATGAAGGTTCACTCAAGAAAGAAGAGTTTTAAATGTCATCAGTGCAAAAAGAGTTTCACAGAGAGGGAACATCTTAAGACTCATGTAGTAACTCACGTGGGAGAAAAGCCTTTCATGTGTCATCACTGTGGAAAGAGTTGTTCAAGAGAAGGAAACCTCAGGGTTCACTTGGGCATTCACACTGGAGAGAAACCTTACACCTGTGAACAGTGTGGAAAGAGTTTCAATGTTAAAGTAAACCTTAAGATTCACATGAGAGTTCACACTGGAGAGAAACCGTACAAGTGTGTTCAGTGTGAGAAGAGTTTCACATGTCTAAGCAGCATTAAACGTCATTCGCAAACTCATTCTGGAAAGAAACTGCCGTTTTCTTCAATGCAAGAAGGTTTAGAAAAAGAAGCAGAGGTTTAGAGGTTTAGAAAAAGAAGCAATTTCTAGAATCATCTGCTCATTCATTTTGAAATACATTCAATTGTAGTCAAAGTACTAAAACATTGTTTTTCATCACATTTACAGAACAATCATGCAAATGTAAGACTTTATCTGTGTTCTTTGTTCAAGAGTGTACTGAGAAAAAAGCTGTGTGAAATCAAGGCTGTTCTCACTGGAGCTGAATGTGGGCTACATCTGATCACCTGCATGCATCCTTCACCTTTTTGTTTTTGTACTTCTGTGGCCATACCAGACCATTTGCTTTATTGTAGTTTCAAATATTGAGTGATTACAGTAGATTCCCTCAAATTGTGACTATGAAGAGTAATGTCACTGAATTCCGTGTGTTGATTTCTTTTAATCAAAATATTAGTCAAACTTTTACCTTCCTGGGAAAAGCAACAATAAACTGAACAAAATGACTTGTTCCCATTGATTTTAAGTGTATTTTAGTGTATTGTTTGGTTAATCTCAATTTAATGTTGTAATATGTTTATGGACTTAATCAGGAGAAGCATGGAAATATTCTAGTTTTGTGCAGGTCTTTTTTAAATCTGCAGTTCATTCTTTGTTGTGCTTCCAGTGGCCTGTATGTAGAGTAGATATACGTACTGTTTACATTCATATATATTTGCTACAATAAACAATCCTAAGCAGTGGGCCTTCATTCATTTTCTTGTTAATTAAATATTAAAGATAGTATTTTTTTTTAATGATTAAATAGATGTATTCAGCAATAACACATTTTCATACCCCGCCTCTATCCATGCACAAATAGCTTCTCATCAACCCATTAAATCTATTTTCTGTTACCTACCAGCCATTTTACAACTCATCACTTTAAAATTTATAAACAGTACTTTAAGCCTTTTTTAGTCTTATATCACTTTAAACTTCATAGTGTTTAGAATTAAACTAAAGTTTTTTAAATAAAATCCACAAATGGTAATCTAGACAGGTAAGGAGGGGAACATACATCCAACACCGGTCAAAAAGGAAGGGACAAGCAGAACTTATATACACAGGATAATTAAACTCAGGTGCAGCAGGAAATAAAAAACTAAACATGACCAAACAGAAACAAAGACGGGAAAAACAAGGCAAAATCAGTCTATAAACGTGACATAACTCCCCCCTCCTGGAAGGCGCGTCTCGCACCATAACAATCTACCAGGGAGGGGGATTGGCCCCCTGGAGGCTGGAAACTGAGGGAGACATAGAAGCTTCCAGGGCGAATCAAGGAGCTTGGAGAGCCATGGTGGATCAGGGAGCTCGGGGGACAATAGCTGTACAGACAGTTCAGGGAGCCATTGTTGATCAGTAAGTTCGGAAAGCCATGGCAGAGCGGACAGTTCAGGAGGCCATGGTGGAAAAGGAGGCCAGTTTAGAAAAAGTCATGCAAATTCTATTATAAATCAAACCATGAAAATGTATCACATTTTTTATTACTTAACTGAAAATGAAGAAAAATAAATATTTAACTGTTCAAAAATAGTAGTGTCTGCATTTTACTTTATAAAGTCAAACATTTACTGTATAAACTGAACAAATCTTGTAGATTTGTAGTCGATCATCTTCTGGCACCTGGTAACAGGTATTCCAGCGCAGAACAATTGTGTTACACACTACAATTCCGATTGTATTTCTAGGTTTTGTTTCAGAAAACACATACATAAAACAATTAAACCTAATTATAAAAACTCACATTAAAGCATTTATATAAAGTCAGAAATCGTGATTGCTCTGAGACTTCACCTTTATCGCCGGGTCCTTTGAATCATCCTGACTGTGCCTTACAGCGCTCCTGTTCACACTGCCTCCGATAATCTACTGTCAGTCTTGCCCACTCCATTCCAGGATGTCAAAAATGTTTTCATGTTGCAAAAAGTACAGTTGTTCGCGCAGTTAATTTACATGTACACATATGGCCGTAAGGAAAACAAACATTATCACATTATCACATGCCTGGCAAAATGCAAATCAGTGTAGTGGTAACTGGAGAAGTGGGTATACGCTTCATTTGTGAATTTCGTTTTGAACTTTCTACTTGAACGCATTTGTTTACTGGATCCTTGGGCTGAAATGTTTACAGGGGTTCATTGTTTTTAAAAAATTTCAAGGTATTGTTTTCATTATTATGTACTGATTCAAATGACTGGCGTGCGGCGCAGGAGCATTAGGCGCAATTATCAAATACATTTCAAAGCAAGCCGGAGCCACGGTCCTGACTGCATCATCACTGTCTTTACTGGATGTTTTTAATGAATACTTACATTTATTCACACATGACTGGATGTGGTGGAGTGCCATGATTTTGGCTAATGCAGGACACTACAGAATAATGCGCATCAGAGGGGATTTAAAAAGTGGGTATACGCAAAGCAGCCTTATTAAGAAGTAGGTATACACCATATACCTGCGTATACCTGTCAGAGTTCTACCACAGCCGGACACACACACACACACACACACACACGTTCACAATCACCTGACTATTGATATCACCTGATTCCACTTACCACACCCCTATAAATACCTGGACTGTTCATTCAGCTAGCATCTGGTCTACAGATCACAACCTTCGCTATCGCTGATCTCCATGACTGCCCTCAACTCTGTGTTTCTCCATCGATTCCGTAGGATCTGCTTGTGAACTTCTCAGATAAGAATACTCACCTCAAAACCTGCTACATATTACTTACCATTCTGTCAATAAACTTACCGTTGCTGTTTTATACTTACCTCCGTCTCTGCCTCCATATATATTGTGACAGAAGACCAGATCCACAACATTATGAACAACGAAGAAGCATCCGCACCAGACCCACTCGCTGAACTCATCAACGCTTTCAAGGCGGCACTCACACCAATAGCCTTTCTCATATCTCTACTCACCGGTAAAGCTCTTTAGTGGGCTAAAGCTATATGGAATACCGGCAACCCCATAATTCAGTCATTTGAACAATTTACCAGTCATTTCTCTGAAGTCTTTAGTACAACCCCAGAAACTCTCACCATATCCGCTGTTCCGGTTACGACAAGGTTCTTCTTCAATCCATGATAACACTCTTCACTTCCGTACACTGGTGGCGGCTAGTGGCTGGAACGAGATTTCACTGCTGGGAGCATATCGACATGGTCTCCACCCAGAACTGCGTGCTGCTATGGCCTTATATGATGATTCCGTCGGGTTGGAGAATTTCCTATCAAGAACAACCTGGATTTCTCAACGCCTAGCCGCCTACCAGCACTCAGAAATCGCTCCTCAGTCCGATACGGTGGCAGCTTGCTCTCCAGTACCAGAACCCTTGCAAGTCGATTCAACATGCTTATCCTGGTCATTTTCACTGTTTCACTGGTCAATTTTTAACAGCTGAGGGGCGTTGTTAGGAAAGACGTGATGCGAAACCCCCTTAAGCTGTTATAAATTCACTGGAAACCATGGCTTCACAGGGCTTTTGACTTTTATAAAATGGTTTAATCCTACACAGTAAGGTTTCACAAAAAAATAAAGTGTAGTAATATGAATATTCATTTTAGAATTAATTTTAAAGTTCATTCACTTTATTCTTCACCAAAGCAATGTAGTTCCTCAGAAGCGGTTGTGGGTGCAAGAAAGTGGTTGCAGAGCAACACACAAATGTAAACAAAGGCGTATATTTGTAGAGTTATGTAGCCTGGCTAACGCCAAACCACATCATGACAAGTTCGTCATGATTCGTGGTCTGGGAACCACTTGTTCATTTTCTCGTATTTGAGGCGTGGTTTACGAATGCCCAGAGCCGTTTATTGGGCGATACGAATGTCTATCAAACACGCCTGTGCGTAGCTCATAGCCAATCGTTTCAATTATACCGGATGACATATTAGAGCGAATGCCAAAAGTTGCTCTTTTTTAAAATAAACTTGCGTTCTTATCTACTTAGAACATAAGGCTGCATCGAAAGATAACTTCGCGTCTGCTGCCATGCTGGATCCATATTTATAAACAAACTGCTTCGGTGAGCCGCATAGAAGGCGTCATCGTCTTGCTGCTCCCTCCCCGTTCTGTGATTGGTTCCCTATCTGAGGTGAAAATTAGGTCCATGGTTTCCAGACTAGCAGCGTGAATAAAATCGCGCTGCGTGCAAGGCAGTATGGGGAAACCCAGGGTAAGAGTTATGCTGCATTTCAGGCAAGTTTTTGAGCCCGTAAATCACGACTTCAAACCACGACTCATGACTTTGTAGCGTTCCAGGCAAGTCATGCCAAACTGCCTTATTAAAGTGCCCCTATTATGCCATTTTAAAGGTAGTTAATATTGTTGTAATAGTCTCTTAAAACAGGTTTACATGTATACAAGTTCAAAAAACACTTTAGTTTTCTCCAAAATTAGATTTATTTTTACCCCGTTTCTAAATGATTCGTAAACGACTCGTTTGAAGCAGTTCGAAGAATCAGTCTCTCTAAACCCCTCCTTTCAGTGAGCCCTCACTGCTGTGATTGGTCAGATGGTGCAGTCCTTTTGGATTGGTCTACCGCTACAGCGCAAAACGAAACGCCCATTGGCATAACTGAATGACAGCTGCGGAGACCTGTTAATGCATAGAAAAGATAGCCTCGATTTTACCCTATCAATTCGAGCCGGAGTCTGACGATGAAACGGTTGAAGTGTCACATCGACAAGAAACTGTTTTGCAAGCACGACCGGAGCAGGACGTTTCTCAGTGGGTGTCATATGTTACCTGTTAAAAGTGCTTGCAATTTGCTTTTGTAAGCGAACCGGGCACACCTCTACGTTGTGAACTTCAACACTGTACAATCCATAACACTGCGTTAAGCCATCGTTTATCATTATCATTACTTAAACTAATAAGGCAGACAGACAGTCAAGCTGCATCAATCACAAGACTTTTTATACTACATTGCACTCACAGCTGAACAACAGAACTACAGAAACGCAAGTTAGCCGGTTACCAAGACATGTGCGGGGTTGTTACACACCATAACGTACACAAAGACGTATTTTGAACGATCGCTAGAAAATACAATTATTAATCATACTTACAGGTAGAAGTTCAGAGGAGCAAGCCGGTCCAAATAAACTGGGCACTGATCCATTTTTTAAAACCAAGCGTTTGGTGAATCTCGCGTTGTAACGTTACTCCCCAAGATTAGAAAAGCAGTCATCAGTAAAATGACGCGAACACAACACAAGATTGGCATTGGACTGCTGAGGTGTTGAAAAAATTAATGTTAACCACTGATAGTTTCATCTTTCGGAAGGGCATATAAAACAAATTCACTCTCACAGGCTGTCACAGCGCAGGGCGTCTTCTTGACATGATGTAATCCACGTGAAAATGGTAGGCCTACTGTTTGTGGGCGGGCAAGTTGTTTGCGAAATTGAATGTGGGCGGACATTACGCAAATGTGTAGCTCGTGACGTGTGGCCGTTACAGAAAAAAGATTCGAATTGCTGACGACTCGTTTAGGCGAATGTGAGCCGACTCTTTTTTTTGATAGACAAAAACTTTATTTATAGTGCACTGTCGGCATCACAACTTTGCAGATAGTTTATGTTCACATACAGCTACATGACACACTACATGAAATATCATATTTGAAAAGGCATAATAGGGGCACTTTAATACATTATTATTCATTGGGTAACTTACATATAATAAATGTATAATAAAGTAATTTATATCAAATATCGTTCAATTCTAGCTGTTAATTACATCTTCAGCACTAAATTGCTGTAATAGTGACCCTCTAAAAATATGATGGCCATTTAAGTTATAACGGTAATTACCTTTGACAAATGCAGAGCGTTTGTGCAGGATAGATGGTTTCACGGCAGATGCTTTGTTTGCTGAGGCTTGGGCCAACTTTTCCTAAAATATAATCAAACTGGTCCTTGTCCACTCGGAAATAGGCTTTGAACCTTCCGTTGTCTAGGCAGAGCTCCTGGATCAGCTGGTGAAATTTCTGATGTTTTTAACATTTTTGAAGAATTGGGTGCACTCAAACACTACGGTTATTTATTTATTTTCATCTTACAGATGCTGTGGTGTGTTCGCATGTGACATAGGTTGCCACAGGTAAAGGTGATGCACCCCTGTATGGATTTCTAACAATTAGCTCTACACTATTTCACTATTTCATATTTTCAATATTTCATTCTTACACCTTTTGAAGAAGACAGAAAGTGTCTTATTTGACCAAAGCATAACTCCTTTGGGGTGCATCATTACACTGTAAAAAACAACCTATAGAATCTACTCAATAAAATGGGGTAAACTGATGTAACAATTTACACAGTTTGTTTGGGTAGATTCTATCCTATATATCTGAGTAAAGAATACCTGAATTTAAGAATCTACTCAATAAAATGGGGTAAACTCAGGAAACAATTTACACAGTTTGTTTGGGTAGATTCTATCCTATATATCTGAGTAAAGAATACCTGAATTTATCAGCTAAGAAAAACAAAAAAAAAGTAGGTAAAGTCTACACAGCAAAAAGCGCAGTATTAAATGAACTCTCCCGGGAGTTTATTTGAGTCCATACTCAGAGTGTTAAAATCAACACTGAAGCAGTGTCAAAGCTAATCAGGTAATTAAGTGATTCATTGAGTGGTGATTGAAAATGATTGAAGACACCACAATTTTTATGTCACCATTATAGTGGTCTGTGTTAGCATTAGTTGGGCTCTTGACCTGTAGCTTTTTAGCATTAAGTTTAGCTGTTTAGTTAAACTAGCCAGACAAGCTAAAGAGCAAAACTCATGCAGTGGTGATAATTCTGCTTTAAAATAAGCTTAATTTGAGCCACTGAAAGCGTTTAGAGCTGTCTTTTAGTTCTATATCCTTTATTTATTATAACTGCTTTGGGATGTCACAGCAGCTAAAAATAATAAAGTTAAAAATAAATATTTTATTTTTTTGATTGGCCTTTTTACAAGCTCCTCTGATCAAAAACTTCTAAGAGTTGCCCTTTTAGGCACACACAGACATCAGGAATCAGCATATGAATCTCAACAATGGTGACAAACAGCATATTCAGAAACAGATCAACTCTAAACATCACGGAAATCATCAGCTCATAATTTATTCATGCCGCAATGCATGATGGGAGACACGGATGAGTTTTGATTGGCTACAACATACATTTTTGATGGTCACCATGGTTGTGATTCTCATGCTGATTGGTGATGTCTGTGTGTCTATATCTAAAAAATGTTTATACTTTTTTGTTAAAATAAGCTTCAATAACACCTGTCTGATTAATCCAGTGTAATTAATACATAAAATATAACTCAGTTATTCAGGTCACTACATTATGACTTTGTCAAAGCATGTTCAACACCATATAATCTAACTTCTTCTGGATTGTCTGACCATTATAACTCAATTATAACACCCAAACAAAACCTAATGTTAAGAAGTTATTGGTAAAGAGCTAAATTAATGCTAACACTGACCACTATAATGGTGACTTACAAAATTAGATTTTCTCCTTTTGGTGATTCTGCTTTTTAACATCAGGTCTTTAATAATGGTCAATAATCACTCAATGAATCACTTAATTACCTCAAAAACTCTAACACTGCTTCAGTGTTCATTTTAATACTCTTGAGTATGGACTCAAACTATTGGGAGAGTTCATTTAATACTGGGCTTTTTGCTGTGTAGACTTTACCTACTTTTTTTTGTTTGTCTTAGCTAATCAATTCAGGTATTCTTTACTCAGATATATAGGATAGAATCTACCCAAACAAACAGTGCAAATTGTTACATCAGTTTACCCCATTTTATTGAGTAGATTCTATAGGTTGTTTTTTACAGTGTACTTTCTGCAGGACATCTTTGTCTGTGCCACGCTGTTTGTCAAAGAGTGCTTTTAAACTTAGAAGCTCATCAGGATAAGATCGGGCCTTTTTCCTTTCACTCCCTGAGATGTTTTTAGCACGTTTGCAGTTGGGGCATCATCCCTGCACCCTGAATGGATGACCACTGGTTTAATCTTTTGCATGGACTCCAAATAAAAACTCAGTGGTAATTTGGTTTGTAGGACTTCTGCAGTTGTATGTCGTGCAGCTGCACGCACTGGCCTTCTTTGCAGTTGTTTGCTGTTGTGGCAAACATCGCCTCCAGCGAAAACCACTGCTGCTTTCATGGAGCTCTCATCAGCAACTTCCACTTTTACTTCTACTGGGCAGTGTTCAAAACGACAGTACCCCTCACATGTAAAAAATGGAGCCTGTGTCTGTGACCCCGGGGTTTTCACCCTGTGTCGCTTAAAAGCAAAGCTGCAGTATGGATGAATTGATTTGATTCCACTGGCAATTACATTTGTCCATTGGAGTCCTTGAAAAAGTCTGCCTTTCTGGTGTTGTCTTAGCACTTGCCAGTCTTTGCTTTCAATAAAAAAGAAACATAGCTGACGTGGCAAAGAACATGTGAAAAATCTAATTTCTTCCTCACTGCTCTTTGCAGAGATGCATGGTGATTTATTTTTGTCTATATCCTTGTCAGGTGTCTGGTATACATAAAAAGAAAAACATTTACAGATTAGTAGATATAGGCTACATGTTTGTAATATCTTAACTAGGGCTGTCAAAAATAACGCGTTAACGGCGTTAATTATTTTGTTGTTGTTAATTACGTCAAATTTTTTAACGCATTTAACGCATGCGCAGTGTGACGAATTATTTGTCAGGATTGGGGAGCTAGAGGCGAGATAGAGCAAGGTGAGCCTATGGACGGATTCAAATATAAAAAGAATGATGATGGTACAGTTAACAAGTACAAGCCTGGGCAACAGCCCCTCTGCAACTGGAGTGGTTAGCCAAGCTTAGGCCCGGTTACTGGGGTAGACGGTGCTATATAGCCTACCCTCAAACGAAAGCAAAGCAATTGAAGATCTGACAAACAATCCAAAGTTGTTCATCTCCTGACTAAGTGTAGACGCGATGTAAATAAAATATTCATTGTGTAGTTTAGAAAGCTTTATTGATTATAACGGAACGTTGTGAGATCTCTATATGAACTAGATTTGTGACGCTTTTAGTGATAATAAAGGGAGCGCGCTTTGCACTTTCCATGCCATAATCCATTCAGAATTTGTATGAAACTTTCGTTTTTCTTATGTTTTGGGAATTACATCTGTACATCGTACAATTACGGTCATTCTCGAAAGAGCGGTGACTGACACAGTGACAGAGTGGAGAGTGGAAGATACATAAAGCCGCTTTGCAGGTCATCGAGGCACCAGCTCAATCATTTGGATTTTTTCAGTGGAAGCAATTTCTAATTATCCATCATTTTTGCTCACAAAGGAAAAAGTAATACACCAAAAAACGTTGTAGTGTTATAAAATAAAGAAAACAAAAATGATGCGCTTTCTGTCGTCTCGTTCTTGAACAGGAGTGCTTAACAAAAATAAAGCCAAATGCATGCCTCACAGACATGATAAACATATCTATAGAAAGCTTTAAATTATTACTTAACGAAATAAAACAAATCGAAAACAAAAACTTGATTAATATGTAATCCTTAACGATTTCTCTCTCAAGGCGCGTCCAAAAATTAGATTCCAGGATCTTTGCGACATTGACTCACATTGAATACACTTTATTAATAAATAATTCAGATATGTCCTTACACTTTCCCCGACACATTTATTATTTATTTTTGCCGGTATTTTGTGGCAAGTTTCAGCCTACTGCGTGCGATTGAATGTGGATCTCTTCCAGTTGTGCCATCCGAGTCGTTATCTGTTATCGAAAGTAAAAGCGAAAGTCTTGTGCTGTTTCCACCAGCGCGACATAATTGATGGATGTCTAAAATAGGGATGCACCGGTTGACCGGCCATAAATCGAAACCGGTTTTCGTTTTTGTATGATTTCGTTTTTATCCCGGCCGGTTTTTTTCCGGAAGTGTGTACGCGGGCCGCGGCATTCGATTCATTCAGAAACATGTCACTTGTGAGGCGGTTTTTCGAAATCTGTGAGCAGGACGTGAAGATTGCAATCTGCAATGTCTGCAAAGGACAGCCGCTTTTCTGTGCTCGCTGAAGTTGCGCAAGCGTACCTGTCCTCGCCCTGCACAAGCGCAGACAGCGAACGTTTGTTCAGCTTAGCTTCTCACGTGACAGATGAAAAAAGAAACAGACTCACTTGTGACAAAGCTGAGATGCTTATTTTTGTAAAAAGCATTACTTTACTTTTGAAAAGCCAAAAATAAAAGTCTGTTCTGTTAAGAATGATTATTATTATTTTACATTAAAATGCCTGTTGGCTTGCTGTTTTACTTTACTAAAAGCATGTTTTACTTATTAAACTGTATTTACTTTCATATTTTTTATTTATTATGTAATTTCAGATGTCAGATGCTATTGATTCAATAGCCAAAGCCAGATTGGCCTGTTAAATACTAAATAAACATGTTGTTTATGTTGTTTACTTGCATAACTTCTTGTTTTTGAAAAAATCGGAAATCGGTATCGGAATCGGCGGCTTGCTTGTAAAAAATCGGTATCGGAATCGGCCATGAAAAATCATGATCGGTGCATGCCTAGTCTAAAATATAAAAAAATAAGGAGTAGCCTAAAACAGGCTTGATGCGGGCCCTGACATAATATGAAAATATGAAAATTATGTATCTGTGTCCTGTTATTTATATTTTGGTATGCATTTCAGACAAAAAAAAAATGGTTAGGATTCAGGTGTCGTTGCAAATAGTGATTAATCATGATTAATCCACTGAAAAGTCTGATTAATCTGATTAAAAATTTTATTCATTTGACAGCCCTAATCTTAACCCTACACCTGTCATGGAATTTCCTTTACTCACAACTATCCTTTACTTTATGTCTTCACCTTTTCCCTGTTTAAAATTCAATTAATGCAAGTTGGAACATTAAGGCCTCCGTGGACAGAGATAAGTAACTGGCTATGTGTTAAAAAGGTAAATGAAAGTTCCCAGTGAATGCTAACGCAGGCTACATTGCAGTAATTATATTCAAACAAGAAAGATTTTTTTTTTCTCCAGCAGCCATGAAAACATTATTTTACAAAATATTCCCTATATGCAATGGATAAATGGCTTGCTCCAAACAAGCTGACATTTTTGCTTAATTGCTTTTGTATTCTCATTTTGTTATCTGTTACATTTAATAGAACAAGTATGGTTAAACTTTTCACGTACAGAAGCACAATTTGATTCCAAGTTATCTGTCACAGGACAGGAGTCTGCATCACTGTCAGCCTTTGTGTCCTGCACATCCTGGAAAGAAAGAGAGGGTGGGGTCATTTCTGAAACAAAGTCTGTGTTACACACCAAATGGCAAGCAAATTGAAGATAAAAAGCCACCAGATTCAAAGATGGACATTCAAGCTCTTCTTTACGGCATGGAGACAAATGACCGTCCTAAGTATTTGAAAATTGTTTGAAAAAAAAAAAAACAGTAAATATCTCGTTTCCCCAAAAATGCTAAGAATTGCACAGGCAATACCATTTACATTTGGCATTAATGGTTCAACATAATGATATGAGAAGCAAAATGCCAGAAAACAAACAAAAAAGATACTCACATTGGAATCAAAAGCTATGATAATATCAGCTAACAAATATTACAATCATTGGTGAATGCAAATATTACTTCATTAAATATAACCTTGATAGTTCTGGTGAATTGGAGTGTTTGTAATTATTTGAAGAATATCAGAAGTAAAATATATATTTCACGTTAATCTGTTACCTAGCAATAGCTTAAATTTTTAATGTCAGTAACAATTGTAAACCAAAGAAGGACAGTTTGTAGAGACACTATCCAATCTATAAATTGGATAAATTACCTTGAATTGAAGTAGGCATCCCTGAACAATTTTCTGGTGATTTTTCAATGTATTCGGCACTTACAACTCTTTACAGACACTGCTCCAAAACCCAGCAGGATTGCGGGCGCTGTACTCCTTTATATTAGTTGCAGGGCCAGCAAATTTTTTAATTGCTGATGTCATTTCCTCCAGAGTTTTAAAAGTTTCCATCCCTTTGTAAAGAAATAAACAAACAAAAAAAAAAAATGCTGGAAAACACTATGCTTTAGGGCAATATATCATGATCCATCAGAAAAGGAGGTTTCATGAATATGTTACATGCAGGTATAATAAAATAATTTCACACAGGGAAATGCAACGTTTGTAGAGTATTATGTGAATTTACTGTAACACTTGCCTTTCCAAATGTTTTGAAAGTGCTGACTCTGAAAAATAGACTGAGAATTAATCTGAGCAATATCCATAAGGCACTGCATCTCACATAAGTCTCACAAAAACCCTGCTCTACATATCTCTCTCCAATTGCCTGTCACCTAAAATGTCAAAGTGAGTATGATTTATACAAGAACAATGATATACATTTCGACAAGACTATCAAAAGCTGTATTAGAAAAAATTAAACCTGTATATTCTAAATATTCTGTAATCATTCTGTGAGTATAGACATTTAAAATGTTTTGGATTATGTAGTTTCATATCTTCTGAATAGCTACTAAAACTGTGCAAAATTGGCTTTGTATCAAACCAGCTTTACTGCAGAAATCACAGCAGCCTGTCTTTGTCCTATTTGTACAATTCACCTGTGTATCATGCTACAGCATTTTAGAGTGTTTGGGTGATTGGATGCTCAGCTGTTTTTCATCCTGGCATTCAAATCAGGATAAAACCTGCACACAAGCAATGAATACCTTTAAAAAAAGATGAATAATAATTTAAAAAACAAGACCATGTAAATCTGCATATTCTTTCAACAATAAACCTACAGCCTACATTTGCAAGTAGATAAAGAAATAAATCCTAAATGATTTGGAGATATCGAAAAGTACATTTGGCTCTCCCTTTTAACTTCATTAATTATTTCTTGTTTTTGTAGGCTCTGTAGCAAATTAAGCAGGACTCACCAATGTTGAAGCTTTCTCTTCGTTTTGAAGTGTTGTGGCAGTCTGGTAATCAAGTAGCCTACCTTCAAGCTTTTGCACTGTAAAATATCTAACTTGCAAACAGATTGAATAATTTTAATCTATTCGTTAAGTGGACAATAAAACTGAAAAAAAAAAAGTTGACTTAAAGGTTGTTTCAGCGATTTCAAGCCTGAAATATAAACGTTTCCCTGCTCTCCTGTGCCCTCCTGTCTTCAGCCTTTCTCTGCTGTCCTTCCTGATGAGGTCTAACAGCTCCTGGTCACTGTCCCTTCTCCTCTTCTTGACTGCTGGCTGCCTATCTCCTTCCCTCTCTTCTTCATCTCTCTTCCATAGGGATGGAGGCAATAAGGACAGGGGGGCAAATTGAAGGCCTTTGTCCTAAAACCTCATCCATTTGGACAAACCAGGGGCAAGTAGCAGCAGTGGGCTTCCCACTCACTCCCTCTCCTGACCCTGGAAACTTGCATTCCTAAACACAAGTAAAAATCTAAACTCTTACTAACAAAAATATTCTTTTCTATATATGGACATAATTTATATTTCTTTTTTAAATTCTCCCACTTTTTCTTTGCTTGGGCTGGTGTCACTTTACAAGACTTCTTCTCCAGAACTATCCTCATGTAGGAGAAAAAGAGAAAAATATTGTAATTGTGCTAATCACAGATATCAAAACGACAATTGTGGAATAATACTGTACAGTATTATTCTACGACAGGACAAAACAAGAAGGAAAATATTTCAGCTGTTTAATGACTGCATTAAAGTATCTGTACTGCACAAAACAAAAGAAACAAAACTGCCTTGATATTACAATGGGATTTCTAAATAGATTTATTCCTGTACCTCCATCCCACAGTGCCAGAGTTCTTTGCTATCGTGAAGAGCTCGTCGTTGTCTCCCTGGAGCTTTATAAACTGTTCAGTCTGCTCTCTCTCGTCCCTAAAAGCATTAAAAACAGCTTCAATCACTAACAAGAAGTGAGCTGTGTGTAAGGGGATATTCAGGCAATGAGAAAGAAGCTAGTTTTTGAAAGTTTTTTTTTAACATATAAACATACAAATGTAAAAAAAAATGCTTAACGCTAAATCCAAAGGCCTAACTAGACAACCTCTGTAAAAAAAATAATTTTTTGAAATGCCAGTTTTTAAAAAACTTATATCGAAAAGCATACTCCTCTCCCGCTCCGCTACCGCTCGCTTCGTCCGCCATTACACTCTGCCGAAAGGAATTATGGGATAGGTAGGACGGGAAAGGATCCACCAGACCCATCCTTCCAATTCGGGGAAAAGGAGGACGTATTTGTGGGCTGCATTTGAAGGATCCTACGAATTGGGACAGCCTTTGTCGCAGCGCTGTGACGTAACATCCTTCAAATGAGTCCTCTGAAGGATGCAGACCCTGAATTTGGACACAGTGTTTATGCCTCCCTATCAGTGATAAATGGCATGAGAAACCCCATCACGGCCATAAATCACCATGGCTGTGTGACCGAGGACCCTGCTCCACTCCTTCTCATCTCCCTTTCTTTGTTTTTTATGTCTCTCAAAGACTTCCACCTGGTCTTGCATATGTCCTCTGAGATGCAAAAAAGAGAAATAAACAGTTCCTTCATATTCACGTGTTTGTCAATTATTTATAAAAAGTGTAGTTATGAAATAAATATGAATACTGGGGAAAAGAACAGTTTAATAACGTTAATAATATAAAAACCCTGTATATATTTGTATATTTATTATATATAATAAGTAGTAAAAAAATCACCCACCACTCTGATCATGTTTAAAATTTTTATATGAAATTTAACCTAAATTTCTGATGGCACACTATTCTTGGCGGTACATTCTATTCTTGGTAGTTGTCATTCACGTGTCCAATACACACCAGATTCACCAACGTCCTCTGCCGCCTCCTTCCACGCCTGGTCTCTCCGTTTAGCCTGGTTAACGCCAGACCACGTTATGACTTCGTCGTGATTCGTGGTCTGGGAACCACATGTTCATTTTCTCGTATTTGAGGCGTGGTTTACGAATGCCCAGAGCCGTTTATTGGGCGATACGAATGTCTATCAAATGTGCTAGTGCGTAGCTCATAGCCAATCTTTTCAATTATACCGGATGGCGTATGTAGAGCGAACGCCAAAAGTTGCTCTATTTTCAAAATAAACTTGCGTTCTAAACTACTTAGAACACTATACACCGTGTCTACACCGGACGCGACAGTTGCCGCGCCACAACAGCTAAAGTCTGTCTACACTGGACGCGACAAGGTGACCGTTGCAAATCATTTAAACTTTGTGTGAGCACGTCATAAATAGAACGCGGCAGCAGATTACTGTTGGGGATTTGCCGTGTCGCGCCGCATCCAGTGTAGACAGCATAATAGGTTCTAATGTCATTTGTCGCGTCGCGTCCGGAGTAGACACAGTGTAAGGCTGCATCGAAAGATAACTTCGCGTCTGCTGCCATGCTGGATCCATAGTTATTAACAAACTGCTTCGGTGAGTCGCATAGAAGGCATCATCGTCTTGCTGCTCCCTCCCCGTTCTGTGATTGGTTCCCTATCTGAGGTGAAAATTAGGTCCATGGTTTCCAGACTGACTAGCAGCGTGAATAAAATCGCGCTGTGCAAGGCAGGATGGGAAAACTGGTATGAATACATAAAAAGCAATTGGTCATAAAGGACTGGGTGATTGCCCACCGCAATAATGACTTTCTCCTCCATTTTAAAATTTATCCTCAGTTTGCTGCTCTTGAACAGGATGAACGTGATTGGCTGCCGCCTGGCTACTGTATTTGCGTAGAGCGATCCTGATTGGCTGATGCTTCCGTCGGCGGTGCTTCACTGGCATTGCTCACGGCAGAAGTTGAAAAATTCTCAGCCAGTGAAGCGCCGCCGACGGATCCACAATTCTTTTTTAGGCAACGCTTCACGTGAACACACTGTAATACGAGTGTTGAGTTTCATCGTGACTAGGGGTGTAACGGTACGCTAAAATCGTATTCGGTTCGGTAGGTGGGGGGAGTGAATGTACAGCACTCTCTCCACCCTCAATACCACGACTGAGGTGAGTCCCTTGAGCAAGGCACCGATACCCCAACTGCTCCCCGGGCGCCGCAGCAATGGCTGCCCACTGCTCCGGGTGTGTGTTCACTACTGTGTGTGTGCACTTGGATGGGTTAAATGCAGAGCACAAATTCCTTGTATGGGTCACCATACTTGGCCTCACTCACCCCCTTTCCTTTTCCTTTTTTACAGTGTCTTGGAGAGCTCGGTTCGGTTCATTTTCGGTACAAAAAATAAGAACTTACAAAATCTTTATTTTGAAAAGCTGCCAATATACAATAGAATTCTTGCATAAAATAAAAGCGACACATTTGGGTGATATTTTACATAATATTTTTTTAAGGCTCTGAAATGAAGCGGTTGCAATAAATGTTGTTATTATACAAATTAGATTGTTTATGAATGGTTATGGCGATTCATGTTACATTTGCATATTGTATTTTATGAATGAAAGTAAAACTGGCAAGTTGAATCTCTGTCTTGTTTTATTTAATGTTATCACAGGATAGTTAAATATAGGCTGTGTGTGGGGAAAAAAAGTGCGTGAAATAAGACCACAAAAATCTGTTAATGTGTTAACGGTCTAAACATATACATTCGGACTATATTTTTTTAGATACATACGTTTATAAGTATTTTATATGTATTTAAAGTTGAAAGTAAAATAAATTACAATATTTATTTATGTTAAATCATAATCTGCGTGACGCTGCCGTTAATTTGCTTTGATGACGTTCAGGGGCATTCCAAATGAGAGATTATTTTCAGCGAAGGCCAGTGAAGGGAGCAGTGAACACTGCGTAGGGACCCTGTCGATCGGAACGCACCCAAAGAGTATAGAATACCCTACATGTCAGTATTTGTTCTTTGACGCACCTTAACCAAAGCGCGAGTTTTACTGTTCGTCACTCAATAGCGTCCATGCGGAAACTCGCCTAGGAACATTGTTCCGCTGCGCTTAATATCACGCTAATAATAAATGTATATTATTTAATGAAAAAAAAAAATACCGAAACGGTACGCAAGTGGACCGAACCGAACAGGCCGTACCGAAACGGTTCAATACATCCCCGTGAACCGTTACACCCCTAATCGTGACAGTTGAGCTCAAATTTGCAGAAATATGGTCAAACATATTTGTCGCTTTTAAATACCAAGCTGTAAAGCATCATTTGTCAGCGTGAATGGAATAGTAATGAATAGTGTTTAACATATTTCATTTACAAAATACAACATGAATAAAATAAATTAAAACAAGCTTGAATCTGTGGCCGTCTTTCATGACATTTGTTACATCAATCTATCAGTTAAAGGAATTATTTTAACCAGGAAGCTTGCACACTAATGCTTATGAACTCATGAACTTTCTTTAAAAATACATGCTTCATATTATCCACACAAACTTCATTAATGTTCAAATAAGAGTAAAGTGCTTTTTAGAACAAAATTAAATTTGTTACGATAAACAAAACTCATATAATACTTTTTAGACATAGCGTCAGTGCAACTCGCCTCTCCTCAAAAGGCGGAACCGGTACACAACACTTAAAGGAGCCACGTACCACATTTAACAATTACACCAGCCACTGAAAATAAATCTATGAAAATGTGGAATCGCAACAACTTTGAGAATATAAAATTAAACACATATAAAATAATTGATAATTACGAGAGACATTTTTAAGGAGATTTTAACCCTTTCATGCATGAATTATAAAAAAAATTATTAAATTTTTTATGATTCTTTTCATTACTTTAATATGATGCTAAATTGAAATCCTTTTTAATTTTTACAAAACACATTTTTTAATTATTTAACTGTCCACGTATGTGGACACCATGAAATTGGACATAAAACCACAGCTGACAATATTGAATATTTAGTTTTAATGGCATGCTATGCTGTTTACATCAGCTCAGTTATTAAAAACAATAATATTACTAAATAATAACAATAAAACACATATTGTAGAAACAACAACAGTAGTTATATATGTGGAAACCTATTAGCAAAATGGGCAAATCATGGAAAACATTCACTGTTTATTGTAACAACTTATAATTTCGCCCTTATCTAACTTCCACTGTTCTCTGGAATATTCTCTGTTATTCTTGACCTTGACCTGTGTTGCTCCTGTTTGAAGGCAAAATACAAATTTGTCTCCATATGTATGTGTTAAGTTGCCATTTAATGCTATAATAATTAATTTAAATTGCTATTTATGTTGTTATATTTGTTAAATATCTGTTTTATTAAAATATCACACAATTCATAACATCTTTAAAAAAATAGAATATACATACTAGCAGATTACAGAAATGAGACTTTATGCAATCTGACTCCTGTTGCATAACGTCCACATACGTGGACAGTTGGTTTTTGGTGAATAAAAAAAATAATTTTACTCAGAATTTTAGTTAATAAAATACTAACATGTTCATCATACTTTACTGTTCACGCTAATATATTTTTTATCTCAATTGACCTCCTTCTATAAGTTTTTCACAGATATGTCTGGGCATTTAGCACATGGCTATCCATCCGCTGTCAGCCATCTTGGATTTATGATGTTATCAAGCAACAGGTGTTTCTCAATGTCAAGGATACGTCCTTGGCAGGACTGGTCCTTCCAAATCACTTCCTTCAGAGGCTAGGCGAGGCTCCTCTTAAGCATTCGGAGAACAAGTAAATGGAACAGGCTAGCAAGTGCACGTTATTGCGTCATTACGTGAGTGAAAAGGTCCGCTTTCGGCGCTGAAAAATGGAAGTGCAACCATTACTGGTTTGGTTGCTGTACAGCATTTTTTCTGATATGGAAATGGAGATGGTGAGGCAGCATCGGCGTCAGGCTCGAAGGAGGAGAATTTAAATTTGTCGTGGGAAATTTAATTTAATTTTAAAATTTCGTGGGATGGTAAGTAACGTTAACGCTCTTATCATTCATTTAAAAATAATTACATCCATTATGTCAAATTGACCCGCACTGTTTAAACACACTTGACAGTCAAAGAATCAATATGATTAAAAAGGAGTTTATTGATTTAAAAACGATTATATTGCCTGAGTGAACAGAACTGCGACCATAGCAACGCTCTGTTTTTCATGGCAACAGTGTGCCGTATACTTCACGGTGGTCTGTTATCAAGAAATAACAGACCTGAATTCAACCAAGCCATTGTAATAATATTTGATATTTGAAAAATATTTATAATTTAACAACTATTTGTTAAAGACTTGTCCTATCTCACAAACAAGTCCCCCCTGGAAATCAGTTGAGCCGATATGTTTAATAGATTAATAAACATTAAATAAATGGCAAAACTGAAATTATACTTAAACCTTCCTCTCTTCTACATGTTGTACAGGCTCGGCACTACTGTGCCATCAATGCCACAGTGTCAGTACTGCAGCGGTACTATGGAGAGGAGGACACTCGGCCATACTTCAGGCTGGGCAGAGAGGCCATGCAGCAGCTGATGGTGGGGCCCGACCCTGGAGACACTCGTGTTCCTGTTCTGGCTGGCAACCGATTCAGCCAACAGAGTTGTCTCCAGGGTCTTTAGCGTGCCTCTTCCCACAGTGCACAGAGTTGTCCACAAGATGGCAGATGAGGTGGTGGCTGTGCTCCCCCAATTTGTCCACTTCCCTCGCACACAGGAGGAGCTCCAAGTGGTTGGGGATGGTTTTGCTCGATTGGCTAATCACCAAGCATTTGGCAAGGCAGCAGGGGCAGTAGACGGCTGCCACATTAGAATAAAATGTCCCGGCGGCCCTGATGGTCACGATTACAACAACAGAAAGCTTTTCCCTTCAGTGGTGCTCCAGGCAGTCTGTGACCATCAGGGCCGCTTTATTGACATCTTTGTGGGTTACCCAGGAAGTGTGCATGATGCACGCATTATCAAGAACAGCCCCATCTACACTAGGGGGACTTACCCTCCGCCTGGGTATTTTCTCCTAGCTGACGGTGGCTACCCATGTCTACAGGAACCCCTGGCCCTTATCACACCATATAAGAGGCCAGTGAGAGGCATGGCAGAGCAAAGGTTCAACTACCATCATTCCAAAGGTCGCACAATCATTGAGTGTGCATTTGGAATGATGAAAACCCGCTTCAGGTGCATCTTTTTAGAAGCACTTGAAGTACATACACTGTTTGTCCCTAAGGTAATACATCATTGCAATACTTCTGTAGTGGATTTCTTAAGCAAATCATAGTATCCTACTCAAAATGACAGTTAATGATTAGGGATGCGCCGAAATTTCGGCCGCCGAAATTTTCGGCCGAAATAGCATTATCGGTTTCGGCCGAAACGTAAGAAAGCGCCGAAAATAAAAGCCGAAATTGTCGCCACGCCTCTCCCATCCTCCCGTCTCGTTCGCGCTGTCATTACGCATCAAACACGGAGTATGTCGGCGGTTTGGAAGCACTTCAAAGTTTCAGATGAGGACAGCAAAGTTGCAATATGCAACATTTGCTCTGCAAAAGTTTCAAGAGGGGGTTCGACAGCAAAGATATTTTCGACTACAGGTTTAATACACCACCTTAAGTCAAGACACACAATTGAATTTGAGGAATACCGTCAAACAACGTTGGTTAAAACTAAGCCAACTAGCACACCAACACCCTCGGTTGCCACATTTTTCGAAAAAATTAAGAAATTTGCAAATGACAGTGCTAAAGCACGTGACATAACAGAGAAAGTAATGGAATTCATTGCTTTAGATGACCAGCCGTTTTCAGTCGTGGAGGACATCGGATTTCGTAGGCTAATACACCACATTGAGCCGCGTTACACACTGCCAAGCAGACGGTATTTTGCAGAGACCTCTCTACCTGAAATGTATGACCGTGTTGCAAAACATGTTCATGAGCTCATGACCACAGATATCTCTGCTCTAAGTTTTACCACAGACATATGGAGCTCTGACGTTTGTCCAACTAGCATGCTCAGTTTGACAGCGCAGTGGTTTTTCTACTGGATTTTCTACTGGATTCTCTATCTTATTGTTAATTCTGCCGTTTTAAATTGAAAGATATAGCTTAATTTAATTTCTGGTCTTATCCATCAAACTAATCTGACTAATTTGATTGTTCGCCTTACTCTATAATCACGAGTGCAGCACGTTAGCATTCCATAGCCGGTTAATTTGCCGCTCGCACTCCATTCACGCTTTTAACTCTTGTTTACTATTTTTAGCATTGCGCTGGCCGGTTAACTTGCCATCTGCGTTCCATTCACGTTTTTATTTATTTTTTCTCGTGTTTAATATCGTTAGTACTCTTTTAGCCGGTTCCGTTCCGTTTTTTTCTCCCCCTGATCTGTTCTTCAGGAACTCTAACAACATTGGTAAGTTGAAATCATTCTACAATCACGGTGAGTAATGGCTTCTTCTCCTACAATTGTAGTCTGCACTGCTTGCCACATGTATAGCTTATCTATCTCTGTCAGCAGTGAGCCTTATACATGTGATAAATGCAGGAATATAGTCAGGCTGACAGAGAAGATTTCAGAACTAGAGTCACGCATCCAAACTTTAATGGAGGATAGTAAGAATGTGAGGGCCTTAGATACGGTTTTGGATGTGACTAGCTCAGAAAGCCCTGTACATTGTTCGGTTCCGGTAACAACGCCCATGCAGCAGGGCAATTGGGTGACTGTGAGGCGGCATAGTCGCGGGTCAAAACACCGCTCTTCCGTTCCGATCAGAACATCAAACAGGTTCTCCCCACTCAGTGAAGCACCCACTGAGAAACCTGATGAAAGTGCTCTAGTAATTGGCGATTCTATTGTACGGAACGTGAAAATAGAGACACCAGCCAACATAGTCCAATGTTTACCGGGAGCCAGAGCGCCTGCCCACATAGCAATTGACATCTGGCCCAGCTCTGGGCCAAGCAAAGCAGTTACACTCGGCCCAAATGCCACAAAGAATTACGGCCCTTGTGCGGCCCAAATCTGCAATACAGCCATGAGCCACACATGAGCCATAACTGGCCCAAATCTCAGCCAAATGGTAACTTATAACCAGCCCTGAACAGGGCCAGAACGTGTTTTAATAGTGCTACCCAATCTCAGCCTTCAGTCAACCAGATAGAGACCACCCTGATATCAAGCAACCATTGAATCAATGTCAGAAATGGTTGATTTGTCAATGTTAATGACATTGAATTAATATCACCCGCTATTAATGCTAAAAAGAATGTTAAAATTTCAACAAATCACCATTATTGTGATCAGTAATAGCTTTAGTTGGGCTCTTGACTATTACTTTTTGTTAAGTTAACTGTCTTTTGGATCTACAATAGTGTTTCAGTATAAACACTGAGGCCAAAAAAAAAGTAAAAAAAAAAATGCAGTTGGAGCAGATTACTATTTGTGATGGTGTCAATTAAGTTAAAGAAACTAAAGCTGATAAATAATACTGAATAAAATTGATGGTCTTTCATTACTGATGTAAGTGTTCTTTATCACAAATGCAAAAATTCTGTGGTAATGTTAAGTAAGATTTAGACATCAACACTTGTCATGCAAACCACATCAATGGTGACAATCATAAAGCTAATTCAGATAAACAGATCAACTGCAATGCATGCTGGGAATCATGAATGAGTTTTGTTCTATGTTAATACCCAGCATGCATTTCTGCATAAAAATTTGTTTTGCTGAATGTCACCATTGTTGAGTTGCATACGCTGATTCTTGATGTGTTTTTTCCCGGTTAATTTAGAGAAGTACGATATCTGGACCCCTGCTAAAATTTGTCTCAAAAAAAAAACAACGACATATAAATTCAAACACACTTATGAACAAATATTTAAGCAAGCTCACCAAGATTGCAATTACTATCATCATCTGCTCCCAGCAGAGTTTAGCTTTCATTGTCTTAACCAATGTATTTTAGCACATTGTTACAAAAGACAATGAAATTCTAACATTAGAGTCAAGAGTCTAACTACAGCAAATACTGATCACAACAATGGTGGTTTGATAAATTTTCAACATAAATAGCGGATACAAAAGATTCATAAATCAACCATTTTGGACATTGATTCAATGGTTAACTGCTATCACTGTGGTCTCTATGTGGTTGACTAAAGGCTGAGATTGGGTAGCACTATTAAAACATGTTCTGGCCCAGTTTAGAGCTGGTTATAAGTTACTATTTGGCTGAGATTTGGGCCAGTTATGGCTCACGTGTGCCTCATGTCTGTAGTCCAGATTTGGGCCGCACACGGGCCGTAATTCTTTGCGGCATTCGGGCCGAGTGTAACTGCTTGCTTGGCCCAGAGCTGGGCCAGACGTCAATTGCTATGTGGGTGACATCTTGGCAAATTTAAAAGTGCTGGCTAATGCTAAATGTAAATTCAGTAAGATTGTTATTCACGTCGGCGCTAATGATGTTCGACTTCGCCAGTCGGAGATCACTAAAAATAATGTTAAAGAGGTGTGTGAACTTGCAAGTACGATGTCAGACACTGTAATATGCTCTGGTCCCTTCCCGGCTTATCGTGGTGACGAGATTCACAGTAGACTGTGGTCACTCCATGGCTGGATGTCAAAGTGGTGCCCGCAAAATAACATAGGTTTCATAGACAATTGGACAAGCTTTTGGGGCAGACCTGACCTGTTGAAAAGAGATGGTCTTCATCCCTCCGGATGTGGAGCATCTCTTCTATCTAGAAATATGGCACATAGTCTTAGAGTTTGCACTTGACTCACTGGGGCCCAGGTCAGGAAGCAGACAGACTGGCTAAACCGACCATCTGCTAGCCGCCTCACGTCACAGAAATCAGTTAATTCTCAGCACATAGAGACCCTTTCACCTAGATATCACTCTATAGAGACTGTGTCTGTTCCCCGAGCTAGAAAACACAAAAAACACATGAATCAAATCAAGACTAACAATTTAATTGATGTTCAACAAATAAAAAATATATATAATACAGAGAAACAATTGATAAAGCTTGGCTTATTGAATATCAGGTCCCTTTCTACAAAAGCACTTTTTGTAAATGATATGATCACTGATCATAACCTAGATGTGCTCTGTTTGACAGAAACCTGGCTAAAACCAGACGATTACATTATTTTAAACGAGTCCACCCCCCAAGATTACTGTTATAAACATGAACCGCGTCTAAAAGGTAAAGGAGGAGGTGTTTCTACTATTTATAGCAGTATTCTCAATGTCTCTCAGAGAACGGGCTTCAATTATAACTCATTTGAAGTTATGGTGCTTCATATAGCATTATCCAGAGAAACAGGTACTAATGATAAATCCCCTGTGACGTTTGTGTTAGCTACTGTATACAGGCCACCAGGGCACCATACAGACTTTATTAAAGAATTTGCTGATTTTCTATCCGAATTAGTGCTGGCCGCAGATAAAGTCTTAATAGTGGGTGATTTTAACATCCATGTTGATAATGAAAAAGATGCATTAGGAACAGCATTTATAGATATTTTGAACTCGATTGGGGTTAGACAACACGTGTCAGGTCCTACTCATTGCCGAAATCATACTCTAGATTTAATACTGTCACATGGAATTGATGTTAATGGCGTTGAAATTCTGCAGCAAAGCGATGATATCTCAGATCATTATCTAGTCTCTTGTATAATCCAGATAGCTAAAACTGTTAATTCAATTCCTTGCTACAAATACGGTAGAACCATCACTTCTACTACAAAAGACTGCTTTGTAAGTAATCTTCCTGACTTATCTGAATTCCTCAGCATATCCAATAGCTCAGAAAAACTTGATGATGTAATAGAAACTATGGACTCTCTCTTTTCTAGCACTTTAGATACAGTTGCTCCAGTGCGCCTAAAAAAGATTAAGAAAAACAGTGTAACACCGTGGTATAACGATCATACCCACGCCCTAAAGAGAAAAGCACGAAAAATGGAACGCAGCTGGAGGAAAACAAAACTAGAGGTTTTTCGTACTGCTTGGCGTGAATGTAATTTATCTTATAGGAAAGCATTAAAAACTGCCAGATCGGATTACTTTTCATCTCTCTTAGAAGAAAACAAACATAACCCTAGGTATTTGTTCAATACTGTGGTTAAATTAACTAAAAATATTGCAGCAACAGGTTTAGACATTTCCCAAAAGCACAGCAGTAATGACTTTATGACGTACTTTACCTCCAAGATAGACACTATTAGAGATAAAATTGTAACCATACAGCCGCCCGCTACAGTATCGCATCAGATAGTGTGTTGTAGATCTCCTGAGGAACAATTCCATTCATTCTCTATTATAGGAGAGGAGGAATTGTATAAACTTGTTAAATCATCTAAACCCACAACATGTATGTTAGACCCTATTCCATCTAAGCTACTAAAGGAGGTACTTCCAGAAGTCATAGATCCTCTTCTGAATATTATTAATTCGTCACTATCATTAGGATATGTCCCCAAAACCTTCAAAATAGCTGTTATTAAGCCACTCATTAAAAAACCACAACTTGACCCCTATGAATTAATTAACTACAGACCAATTTCGAATCTCCCTTTTCTGTCAAAGATACTAGAAAAGGTAGTATCCTCACAATTATGCTCCTTCTTAGAGAAAAATGGTATCTGCGAGGATTTCCAGTCAGGTTTTAGACCATATCATAGTACTGAGACTGCTCTAATTAGAGTAACAAATGACCTGCTATTGTCAAGCGATCGTGGTTGCATCTCTCTATTAGTGCTACTGGATCTTAGTGCCGCATTTGATACTATTGACCACAACATTCTTTTAAATAGACTTGAAAATTATGTAGGCATTAGTGGTAGTGCACTGGCATGGTTCAAATCGTACTTGTCTGACCGTCATCAGTTTGTGGCAATAAATGAAGAGGTATCATTTAGATCGCAAGTGCAGTATGGAGTACCTCAAGGCTCAGTGCTAGGGCCATTACTTTTTACGCTTTACATGTTACCCTTGGGAGATATCATCAGGAAACATGGTGTTAGCTTTCATTGTTACGCTGATGATACTCAGCTCTATATTTCTTCGCAGCCCGGCAAAACATATCCATTCGAAAAACTAACAGAATGCATAGCTGATATTAAAAACTGGATGGCGAATAACTTCTTACTGTTAAATTCTGAAAAAACAGAGGTATTAATTATTGGACCTAAAACCTCCACAAGTAATGACCTAAAACACAGTCTAATACTAGATGGCTGCTCTGTAAATTCGTCATCATCAGTTAGGAACCTAGGCGTCCTATTCGATAGCAATCTCTCCTTTGAGAGCCACATTTCTAGCATCTGCAAAACCGCATTTTTCCATCTTAAAAATATATCTAAATTACGACCTATGCTATCAATGTCAAATGCTGAAACATTAATTCATGCGTTCATGACCTCAAGGATAGATTATTGTAATGCTTTATTGGGTGGTTGTTCTGCACGCTTAATAAACAAACTCCAGCTGGTCCAAAATGCAGCAGCTAGAGTTCTTACTAGAACCAGAAAGTATGACCATATTAGCCCGGTTCTGTCAGCACTGCATTGGCTCCCTATTAAACATCGTATAGATTTTAAAATCTTGCTAATTACTTATAAAGCCCTCAATGGTTTAGCTCCTCAGTACTTGAACGAGCTCCTATCGTATTATAGTCCTTCACGTCCGCTGCGTTCTCAAAATTCTGGCAATTTGATAATACCTAGAATATCAAAATCAACTGCCGGCGGCAGATCATTTTCTTATCTAGCGCCTAAACTCTGGAACAATCTACCTAACACTGTTCGGGAGGCAGACACACTCTGTCAGTTTAAATCTAGATTAAAGACACATCTCTTTAACCTGGCTTACACATAAAATCATTAACACATTTCTATAATTCAAATCCGTTAAAGGATTGTTAGGCTGCATTAATTAGGTCAACCGGAACCGAAAACACCTCCCATAACACCTGATGCACTCGTTGCATCGTAAAAAGAATGGCATCTACGCTAATATTAGTCTGTTTCATTCTTATTCCGAGGTCACCGTAGCCACCAGATCCAGCCTGTATCTGGATCAGATGGTCACTCCAGTCCCCCGGATCCAGTCCGTACCCAGCTTAGATCGTGGATCACCACCTAGAGATGACTTCAATAGCCGTGGATGTCAACCAGATGAGCTCCAAGGCGGATCATCAATAAAGACCTCGTCAACCTTGACGGCCATTGGCACTACACCACAGGATCCTGATGAGTTCTCTACAATCAGACATTGGTACAAACTGTTGTTTGGTCTGGCCAGAGGAGAACTGGTCCCCCGACTGAGCCTGGTTTCTCCCAAGGTTTTTTTCTCCATTTCTGTCACCTGTGGAGTTTTGGTTCCTTGCCGCTGTCGCCTCTGGCTTGCTTAGTTGGGGACATTTTCCAGCGATATCGTATACTATTTGAACTGAACTGACGATGATATCACTGAATTCATTGATGAACTGCCTTTAACTGAAAATTGATTGTTACAATAATGCGTTACTTACACACTATTGTGCTGTTTAAATACTGTGCAGTTGCTTTGACACAATCTGTATTGTAAAAGGCGCTATATAAATAAAGGTGACTTGACTTGATAAACGCGGAGTTTAAATTGCAAAACATTCTGCTTCATGCACAGGAGTTTGTCGGCTCACACACTGCAGCAGCAATATCCGATGCTTTGGCTAACATGTTTGAAACTTGGAACATAGACAAGTCTAAAGTGCATGTGATTGTGAGAGATAATGCACGGAACATGATAAAGGCTATGGATGACAGTGGATTAAAGAGCATACCTTGTATGGCACACACGCTGCAGTTGGCTGTGAATGAGGGAGTGCTTAGTCAGCGCAGCATATCAGAAATCACAGCAACTGGGAGAAAAATTGTGGGACATTTTAAGCATTCTCCGCTTGCTTATTCCAGACTACAAGATTTGCAAAAACAGTTTGGGATGCCAACAAAACGACTACAGCAAGATGTGGCCACTCGCTGGAACAGTACATACTATATGTTGCAAGGATTACTTGAACAGAAGCGGGTTTTAGCTGCATACATGACAGATCACGACCTGCCAGCAACTTTGAGTGCACATCAGTAGATGTTGGTGGAAAACATTGTCTCTCTCTTCTCGCCCCGTTCGAACAGTTAACCAAGGAAATAAGCTCAGCTCAAGCGTCTGTTGCTGAAGTTATTCCACTGATCGCAGCACTGAAGCGCCTGCTTGGAAAAGAGGCGGAAACAGATCATGGCGTAAAAACAGCTAAAAAAACTCTACTGGAGGCTGTTAACAAACGCTTCCAAGACATTGAGTCAAACCCTCTTTACGGAATAACAATATTACAACAATATTAGATCCACGCTTTAAAGACCATTACTTTGACGATGAGAAAAGGCAGGATGTACGCGAAATGGTGCAAACAGAACTCACGGCTCTTGAAACCTCTGGTGAAGCACAAGCCGCGACGGGGAGAACAGAGCAAACTGTGCCTGAGAAACGGTCACGTACAAGTGATGAGGCGCACATTCCTTCGCTTTCTGATATGTTTGACGAAATTTTACAGGAAAGCGTCCCAACCCACAGCGGTGTAAGAGCAAGCGCAGCCTCACAACAAGTAGCAACCTATCTAGCTGAACTACCCATTGGCAGAAGTGACAATCCACTTGACTACTGGCGCGCGAACAAAGATCGCTTTCCTTTGCTTGCATGGACTGCGCGCAAGTACTTATCTGCCCCAAGCACCAGCACAGACAGTGAGAGATTATTCAGTGCAGCATCTCATGTTCTTGATGAGAAGAGAAATCGTCTCTCCAGCCAGAAAGCTGAACAACTTTTGTTCATAAAGAGAAATCTGCCACTTTTGCTAAAATAAAAGCAGCCTAATTTGATGTTGTTTACAGTTAAAGGTTTGATTTATTTATTCTGTTATTGCAATGTTGTTTTGCACAGTAATTTAAAATTGAAGTAAAACGTTTAATGCAGGTAATATTTTGCACAATTCGTAAAGGCACTAAAAGCTAGCACAGACTGAGTGATTTTATTCAGTGCAGTATGTTCTTCATGAGAAGAGGAACTGTGTCTTCAACCAGAAAACTGAAAAACTTTTGTTCATAAAGATAAACCTGCTTCTTTTGCTTAAATTAAAAGCAGACCAATTTAGTGTGTATAGTTATGTTGTTTACAGTAAGAGGTTGGATTTATTTATTTTTCTTCTGTTTGTGCACTGTTGTTTGGTACAGTAATTTAAAATTGAAGTAAAAAAGCAGCTAGCATTTTTTTTGCACAATTTTGTTACAGAAAGAAATTTTATTTAGTTTTGTTATTGTTAAACAGCCTTATTACTGTTATTTATTATCAATAAAAGTTTGATTGCTTAATTAATTTGTAGTTTTTTTAATACAAACAAAAAGAAAATATTTTAAACATGTTTTTTAATGAAGCCATTTTCGGTTTCGGTATCGGTTTTTGGCCAAGTGCATCCAAAATTTTCGATTTCGTTTTCGGCCCAGAATTTTCATTTCGGTGCATCCCTATTAATGATAGTCACACTACCTTACTGTATGTGTTCATGTTTTTTCATAACTCAACAGTCTTGTTTTGCTCTGCCTTGCGCATAGGTGTTGACGGCTTGTGTAATTTTGCACAACATTTGTGTTGGTGTCAGGGACGTGCTGGAAGAGGTTGTGGAGGAGAACAACCAGCCACCTGTGGAGCTTAATGGTGGGGAGAGCCGGAATGGAGCTCCTTGGCGGGTGTCGCTGACCAACGAGGTGTCTGCACTCCGCGAGGCACCTCTTGACCATGACTATTTTTGTCAGGTGAATAATTAAGTGTGGACTATGACCTGCTGTGCTTACATCCAAGTACATACAACCCCACCATTGGTAAATACCCATAGTCAAGAAGGTAAATGTAATATACTTAATGTACCAGTGATGTACTGTGTTATGGTCTTAACTGACCAAAAAAGTACATTAAAGGGATAGTTCACTCCAAACTTCTGTCATCATTTACTCTCCCTCAAGTTGTTTCAAACCTGTATGAATTTCTTTTTTCTGCTGAACACAAAAGAAGATATTTTGAAAAATGTCTGTGACCAAACAGTTGATGGACCCCATTGACTTGCATAGTAGGAAGCAAAATACTATTGAAGTCCATGGGGTCCATCAACTGTTTGGTTTCAGACATTTTTCAAAATATCTTCTTTTGTGTTCAGCAGGAAAAAAAAAAGGCAATTTCCTGCTGTCGCCTTGCCATCCTCTGTCCCTTGACCTGTGGCAGGACACTTACATTCCTAAACAGTGAAGACCAAAAAGTTGTGATGCTTTACACTACCGTTCAAACGTTTTGGGGTCAGTACGATTTAAAATGTTTTTAAAATAATTCTCTTCTGATAACCATGGCTGCGCTTATTTGATTAAAAATACTTCAAAAATCATAGTTATAGTATTAATTGTTATTTCAGTGTAAATCAGCTGTTTTCTATGTGAATATACAGTAAAGTGTAATTTATTCCTGTGATCAAAGCTGAATTTTCAGCATCACCAGTCTTCCGTGTCACATGATCCTTCACAAATCAGTATAATGTGAGGATTTGATGCTCAAGAAACATTATGATTATCAATGTTGAAAACAGTTGTTTGTCTGTCAGTTGTACAGTTTTTTTTCCACAGGATTCTTTGATTAATAGGAAGTTCAAAAGAACAGCATTTGTTTTGTACAGTATTGATTTCTTTCCTCCAAAAAAATAAAAATAAAATTCTCACTGACCCCAAACTTTTGAATGGTAGTGTATTAGTACTATTGTACACTTCACCGGAAGCAGGCCCAAGTCTGTCAGATTAACATTCAAGGCTTACTTCAAAAATCACAAGTTACATTAAAATGTGGATAAACAATTATTTCCATACTTGTCTCCCACCTTGTACTTGGTTTTTAAATTGTCCCACTTTTTTTTGGCCTGGGCGTGGGAAACCCTCCCTTCGAGCCCCATCTTCTCCAAAATAAGCCTACACTGTTAGACATTTCAAAGGGTTTTTACAGTAACTTACTGGCAACACTGTTGCCAGTAAGTTACTGTAATTAGAATTAACAGTACCCAACTGTATTTCAGTTTACAGTAAGGTACTGGAGTAATGTACTGCCATATATTATTGTAATTCATTGTTTTGTATATAGATTTAATTAAATTTTATAATTTTATATAGAATTAATTTTATAGTTACTACTGATATTCAATTCAAACAGACACAATTATTCCAAAATATCACATTTTTTATTTAAACATTGCATATATAACACTGAAACACAGAAAAAAATATTCCAATGCTGGAACACTGCATCTTCACTCTTTCTCCCATCAAATGGCATTCCAGGTGCTGCTCCAAAACATAGGTCACCTTTGCTCACCGTCCACTTTGTTACACAGAGAAATTTGTTCCCTGAAAAAAAAAAAAAAAGAAATTACACATTTGTAAAAGACAAACCCCCATATGGAATACACAAACCTCTCAAAATCATAGTGAAGTTATTCTCTTACCATGAATTATTAGTCCCAGCGTGGGTAACCTGCTCTTGTCCTCTGTGATGCTTCATTTGAGTTGCCTTTAAACACACACAAAATGCAGTAAATATTAAATTCAATTTAAAAAAAGGCAGCTAGTCATAAAACTTTTGTTTAACCTAACGTTAGTTAACATACGATTTTGTATTCTCAACTATAGGCTACTGCTGAACATTAAATAACACCTGAACAAAATTTCACATTAGCTAACTGTTAATATAAGATTATGCTTTGCGCGTTAAAATAATTTAATTTGGTAATTTAATAAGCTGACAGCGTCGTTTGTTAATTGAAAGTACAGCGCAGTTTACCGTGGTAAAGTTTATGTACCATAATGTTGACGAGTAAATGTTACTAGGTTAAACTGTTGGGCAAAAATCTGACAAACCACACACAAACAGACATACAAATAACAAATATATATATATATATATATATATATATATATATATTTTACCTTGCTTGCTTGTAAGGTGCGTCAATACACAGCGCAGATGCTCTTCGGAACTCTCCCGCTCTCGGGTTCCATCCCCGGGGGAAACCCCCGGCTCTGCCTCGCTGGTTCCGTGTCCTCAGACGCGAGCGACGCGACGCGACAAAAGACCGTATAGAAACCAATCCGTGAAACTATCCACAATAGATGCAGGACAGTAAACTGATGCCCCAGTATATTTTTGAGGTTCAGTAGTACTCTAAATTAAATACGCTGTTCCACTCGCACTGTTTCTAAAACGAAGGATAAACTCCTGTGGCGAAAAATCCTGTCAGTCCAAATGTAAGAAATGAGGAAAAGAATTATCTCAATTGAGTGGTGCCAAAGAGGTCGTTACCACAAATACAGTAGTATACCTCAATTTTTAAAAATACAGTTAGTCTCTGTATGTGGTGTTTGACGTCACAGAAAATTCCCATGATGCAAAGGGAATTACAGTTATTTACTTTAAAGGGAATTTGCTGTTTTATACTGGGTGATATACAGTAAAAAACTGTAGAAATTACAGAAATGTCTAACAGTGTATATGTGAATGACGGGGAGAAATAAAAAGAAGATTACACAGCTATCACTTCTGAACATTAAATAATTTACTTCTCACCGATATCCGTTCGCCGCGGTGTCTCTCTTCCCGGTAAACAGCTGTTTTTTTTCTACACGGAGACAAATGACCGCCTCCGTTTGTTCCTTGGTCCCTGTTAAAAAAGACGAGAAAGCTATGAATAACGCTGTGAATGGTATAATATTAACGTTAAATTACTTTGGACAACTTAACTAAGTTAGTAATTTACAAAAGAAATGCCGGTGAAGGCTAACAATTGTGAAATGACATGATGGTCCAGTTCAGTTAGCCATCAATAACGTAATTTGTAATACCAATACGGTAGTAATTGTCATAGTCAGGCGGGTTGAGGAGTGGAGATGGAGGAGGAGAACCGGATTAAATGTAATATAAAGTTTATTTAACAAAAATACTGAAATTACAAACAAACAAATCAAAACCAGGAGCAAGAATTGAGAACATGTAACGTTAATGACGGACAGCTGGGAGTGATCAGACACAGACTAAAATACACAGAAAACAAGGCGTGGTTACAAACGAGATGACGAGGGGGAAATACAAATATGGGCATAGACTGAACCAACTAAGAACAAACCAAAAGGGGGAGACAAGGACTAAACCATATGGACTAGAAACAGAAGGGGAAAAACATTGGGAAAACAGAACAGGACAGGACAAAATACTGACAGTAATCTGTACTGTTTAATACAAAAATGTTTTTTAAGTAATTTGTAAATGTACTTACATTTGAAAGCATATTGCCACGTTGGCGCTCCGACTCCGCTAACGTCCAACATTTTGTATTTTTGAACAAGATAGCAAAGCTGTGCGCATAGGATTGTGGGTGATTGTAGAGAGCGAAGGCTACACTTATGCATCCTTTCTTGTGTATAGGATATTTTTCAAACGAAGGACGCAAAATGAAGAGCGACTTTCGGGAGCGACAGCCAATAGAAAAGAAGACGATAGTGCTCATGTGATCATTCTCCTTTCAGCTCCAGCAGTGATCTTAAAAAATCAAAACCAAAATGTGTTAAATGTATGACAACAGACAAAATCATAAATGATTAGATAGCAAATAAACGTACCATATTAAAAATAATATTAACTGCATTAAAATGAATTGTAACTTGCTTGTCTTGCTTTGGATAAAAACGTCTGTTAAATGATTAAATGTAAATGTAATGTAAATGTAATTGTATAGAAACACTACCGTTTACACTCCTACTCACACAATGTATAAAATGCATTTAATTATGTATACTACATATATTAATGCAATTAAATTAATACTGGAGTAATGCACTGTGTACATAAACAAACTTTATATTAATACAATAAGCTATATGTATTCATGTATTCAGTGCAATATAGGCTACAGTATACATTTTAGAGTGCATAAATACACACACACACATACATTATATACATTGCATATACTGTATATGTATATAAATGTATATAAACAATACATACTATGTAGTCTCATTCCATTTGTTCATAAATTGTCAATAAATGGTAATAACAGAAATATTTATCTTGTGTTTGTGTGTGTGTGAATATTATTTTTCCCTTTTTTTAGTTGAAGAATGCAAAAAAAAATGGAAAAACCTTTGTGATATATATAGAAGAGAGTTAAACAAAATAAAAGAAAGAAAAAGTGGCTCAGCTGCTTGTCCAGTAAAACCTTGGAAGTATGGGCTTCCTTAAGCCATTTATAGAGTACCGAAGCACAAGTGGAAACATGTCCCAAGGAGTTGGGGAGCCCACTGTGGCAATTGAACTCCAAAACCAGAAAAAGACAGAAGTCGCTGCTAGTGTCAACAGGGCTTTATGTTTCGCGAAAATCCTAAAGTCTGTGGAAAAATCCTATTGGGTTATATGTATATACAAATAATACAAAATTAAGGATAATTCTTTGGCTTCAATATATCTCGCGGAAAGGATTTTCCTCGAGCGTAAGATACTTACGCAGTACTCGTTCCCTCTCTGAGAGAACCGAGGTTACGTTAGTAACCGAGTACGTTTGTTTGAACCATCTCCTGGGAGAACAAGAGCGTATAACACTGTTTTATCTTGATTGGGTATTATGCTGGTATTACGAGGCGCGCTTCGTTCCACTGCACGCTGGCGGGTGGCCAGATTGACTCTGCTCTTGACACTCTAGTGTAGCTCTGCTGTGAGCAGAGCCCCCAAAAATACAGGTCACTCGCAAAGGTTCCCCTCCACGGAAATCTTTAATAAAAGGCGAAAGATTTATGCGCTGATGACGAGAAACTCGAGATGTGTCTCTATGCCCTTGGACCTGTGCGCTCACTGTGGTAAACCACTACGCTCACCAAGGGTAATCTAGGGTGCCGACACCTGCCAACATGATTTTCGTCACCCCCCTCACTCCAAATGGGAGAAGTAAAAGTTATGAAAGTCCCTTCCCTCACCCAGTATTCACAAACCCGATCAAGGTAATGTCATCTCTTTTTTCATGCCCCCGTATTAGAGGCCAAAAAAAATATTAAATGAAATAAAGCGGTCCAAATAATGACCCACTGTAATGTGTAGCATTCAAGATATTGAGAGACTTTAGCTCGTGGCGGGTCAATCTGGTATTTCATGGAGTAGGGGCTCGTTTTGGCAAGTTGGGTGCAGTCGCATGTGCTGGGAGCGAAGAACAGCAAGCGCAACTCTTCGTTAGTATGGTGGACAGTATCTCCCCCTGTCACGTGGAAGACCGGGGTTAGATTCCCCAACAAGGAGACCTAGTTCTTTGCTGCTGTTGAACGACTCATCCAAAAGCTTTTGGTGCAGACAGAGGTCACAGAAGGAGTTCTGCTTCGAGGTCAACCGCAGCCAAAAACTGTGCGTTGGCCGGGAATCGAACCCGGGTCAACTTCTTGGAAGGCAGCTATGCTCACCACAATACCACCAACGCAGGCGCTCGGTGCCAGATTTAAGTGGTCAGATAAGAATGCTCGAATCCGGGTCATGGCAGCCCTTTGTCGTTGAGCGACGGGGACGTCCAGCTTCTTTTTGCCAACTCACCCTTCAGTTGGATTTTGCGCCTGAAGCTCGGCGGCATCCTGTGCTGCCCGCCTCGAGACGAGAGCAGGCGGTCCACATGCAGGCGTAGTCGTGGCCGAGAGGTTAAGGCGATGGACTTGAAATCCATTGGGGTCTCCCCGCGCAGGTTCGAACCCTGCCGACTACGGTCGGGCATTCCCCCTTTTGCCTTTAGCGACGGTGGTTTGGCCTTCGCTCTCTCTGACGTAATTGCGTGCGGCCTTTGTCCCGTAGCTCCTGTGGCAAGTGAGCTTCTGCTGGCGGCTTGTGGAGAAAGTGTTCTTATATAAAAAGTAAGGGGCGCACAAAACACAAGAGCCTGGATAGCTCACTCCGTAGAGCATCAGACTTTTAATCTGAGGGTCCAGGGTTCAAGTCCCTGTCCCTGTTCGGGCGAAGGGCCATCTTCTTGTTGTCGCCCTCAGCTTGCAGTCGTGCCGGTCCAGCTCTGCCGTGTGGCGGCGTACGCTTAAAGATGTGATAGAGTTCACATAGAGTGTTTGCTATGCTGCCCCTTCATGAATGTTTTGTTGCTTGTGGTGGGCTGTTTTCCCCTTTAGGAGTTTTATGCTAGGCGATTTCAGTAAAGCGGTAGCCAGTTCATTGTTTTTTCAGCCAACTTTGAGGTTGACAACGGGACAGAGGACGTCTGGGCCGCCGTAGTCGTGGCTGAGTGGTTAAGGCGATGGACTAGAAATCCATTGGGGTCTCCCCGCGCAGGTTCGAATCCTGCCGACTACGCTCTTCGCCGGTGCTGAGGAGAAGTGGCCGGGCCCTTTTCTTCCGTGTCCCTAGCACGGATTTGTGTGCCCTCTCTCCACAGTAATAAAAAGCGCCGCTAGTCCTTTTTTTTCAATTCGGACGGCCGGCACCACCAGATGTGAGCCAGTGGGGCGCCGTGATCGTATAGTGGAGAGTACTCTGCGTTGTGGCCGCAGCAACCCCGGTTCGAATCCGGGTCACGGCAGGCTTTTTGTTCACTGAGCTCCTTTCTGCCACCTCCATTTTTCGTACGGGTGCGGTGCCAGTTAAACTATACCAACAACGCAGGCAGCAGAGGCTGGCTTTCGGGGTCAACAAAGAAGGCTCGAAGCGCACGAGTCACTGATAGGGCCAAAAGAGCTAAAGGCCATCTTTGTTTGAGCCCGTCCAGAGTTTTTCTCGCGTCATGGATGAGAGAGCGCTGTCTTTCCATGCTGGCTAAAGAAATTTGAAGCTGCGAAGCTGGAAGCGCAAAGGCTGCAAACACAGACCATGACGAGGCGCGCTTCGTTCCACTGCACGCTGGCGGGTGGCCAGATTGACTCTGCTCTTGACACTCTAGTGTAGCTCTGCTGTGAGCAGAGCCCCCAAAAATACAGGTCACTCACAAAGGTTCCCCTCCACGGAAATCTTTGGTAAAAGGCGAAAGATTTATGCGCTGATGACGAGAAACTCGAGATGTGTCTCTATGCCCTTGGACCTGTGCGCTCACTGTGGTAAACCACTACGCTCACCAAGGGTAATCTAGGGTGCCGACACCTGCCAACATGATTTTCGTCACCCCCCTCACTCCAAATGGGAGAAGTAAAAGTTATGAAAGTCCCTTCCCTCACCCAGTATTCACAAACCCGATCAAGGTAATGTCATCTCTTTTTTCATGCCCCCGTATTAGAGGCCAAAAAAAATATTAAATGAAATAAAGCGGTCCAAATAATGACCCACTGTAATGTGTAGCATTCAAGATATTGAGAGACTTTAGCTCGTGGCGGGTCAATCTGGTATTTCATGGAGTAGGGGCTCGTTTTGGCAAGTTGGGTGCAGTCGCGTGTGCTGGGAGCGAAGAACAGCAAGCGCAACTCTTCGTTAGTATGGTGGACAGTATCTCCCCCTGTCACGTGGAAGACCGGGGTTAGATTCCCCAACGAGGAGACCTAGTTCTTTGCTGCTGTTGAACGACTCATCCAAAAGCTTTTGGTGCAGACAGAGGTCACAGAAGGAGTTCTGCTTCGAGGTCAACCGCAGCCAAAAACTGTGCGTTGGCCGGGAATCGAACCCGGGTCAACTTCTTGGAAGGCAGCTATGCTCACCACAATACCACCAACGCAGGCGCTCGGTACCAGATTTAAGTGGTCAGATAA